>NC_068981.1:185170110-185172287 GCF_001194135.2 Octopus bimaculoides
GCTATAAAATGTATTAGAATATAAAGGTTTCACTGGTCAGAGTAGTATCAGGTCATTTTACTACTATCAAAATGTTGAGGAATTAAAACCCTAGGTATATGGGTCAAATAGGTTTTTTTCTCTTGGTCCGAATAGAGTAACAGTATAGTGGTACAGATAACAATAATACTTTAACCAATATTTTCACAATAAGAGGTATATTAATAAAATAAATAAAATGAGATGTAATTATTTTCCACAAAAATCATGAAATAATGTCAGTATTGAATTCAGGGGCTCTGGATAGGGTGTAAAGTTTAAGGATATTAAGTATATTGGGTTCATGAAAACTATTTTGAATTATCTTAAAAAATTATTTAGCCTGCACCTGTGGATAAGCTCAATAGAGAGACAGCAGCATTAACACCCAAATGAAATTACTACACACACACACACACACACACACACACACACACACACATATATATATATGTATGTATATATGTATTTATGTGAGGGATTACTGAAAAGTTCCTGAACAGCAGCATGTGTATGTATGTGTGTGTAAGCTTGTCAGCATGTGTGTCTTTGGATTCTGTTCTGAAAATAACTTGAGGTTTAACTACGACCATAGCGGATAATGGCTAGTTGCAGTCCTGACGAATTAGGTCATACTACTATTCACTGTGAATGGAATTTAGATTGTTTTTTTAGAGGCTGGCTGCCATTCTTCTCTCTACTCACTTGTCAAAAGAAAAAAAAATAATATACAAAAAATATATTTTAGTAAGTATCCAAATCTATTTATTTATTTAACTTCTACTTATTTAATCGTGAGAATTTCAATTTTTAGTATTAGTATAAATCTTTATTTTATTTATTTAGATAATTAGACTTATTCATTAATAGTTTGGGTTATTATATATATTTTGTTAAATTAATTTGTCTATATAATAAAGGGGGCACGATTCGCCATGTATCATGGAAGTCAAACATTTTAAGATCCATTTTTTTGTTTCTCTTATTCATTTTTAATGTAATCTTTGACTATATGTTTCTGTTAATGTAGGTGCACTCACATATAAAAGATAGTATTTGGCTACGTACTTCATCAATAACTTTAATTCCACACGCTCGCCTTACATTCTCACATACACATTTTCACACAACCCATTCAACAATTACACATACACCAATATACTTCACCCCACTAACCGACACCAGTATAGTTCAACATATTTATACACAAAGGTAAAGAATAGCAAACGTTCTAACAAATACTACGGCTCATTATATGTGAAACAATTCTAACATATACATGAACACATTATGCTTGCTTCCAGAAAAGAAAAACATGGATATCCTCCCTTTTTACTTTTTTCCCCTCCCTTATACACTCAGCACTTCTCTTGTACCTCTCACGAAGATTCTCATATTTTCTTTCTTTTCTTCTGATGAACGGATAACACCCGAAAGGTTAAGGTGTTTTTTTCATCAAATGAAAGCTTTGAACTAATAGCTAATCCGTCAGAAATTGCTTACTAGTTTTCTTTTTTAAATATTTATTGTGCCTACGTATGCGTGTGTGTGTACATAATATATATATGTGTGTGCGTGTGTGTGTGTGTATGTGTTAGTGTATATTTAATTTTTTTAATTATATATATAATTAAAAACTATCCTACTCAAATCTTGAAATGTAGAGAAGACTGCACCAATATTCGTGTCCGTCAGATCTAAGTATCGAAACCACAGACTTAATGATCCTGTGTCCAACGACTAAGCCACATGCCATCATACATAGTAATATGCATAACTATAAATTATGAATAACGTGAAATATCAAACAGAAGCGACATTTTTTTCATATAAGATCTCATTTTACATAATTCACAACAAATATTAATTAATTTGAGTTTATTTGTCTTATTTTCTTTCATATAAAATAATATTTATTTGAAGACGGTTTTGTATAAAATTGTTTCATTGCTTTCGCCTCTCGACGGATGTCAAGGACGTCTCTTTTGTTCCTATTCGACATCTTTGCTTGTAATTGTGTGTGTGTATGTGCGCGTGTGAGTTTGTGCGTGTGTGTTTATACTTGTTTAAATATATGTATATATAAGATATGTAGTAATATGTATATGTATATATAAGATATGTAGTAATATGTATATGTATATATATATGTAGTAATG
>NC_068981.1:185172625-185176311 GCF_001194135.2 Octopus bimaculoides
TGATATATATATATATGATTGAATCCAGACAAGTATAACGTTATCAATAAAAAATACCAGAGTTATAGTAATGAAATTAAAACAAGCCGAACATATAGAATGATTAACCATGCTTGAAACATAAATCACAACGAGAACTTCACGTCCATTCCAAATGAAGATTAATTAACGCAGCCAAGTAAAATCTGATAAAATAGTAAACATATCTTGAACATTATAAATGTCAAAATCAAGAGTGCCAAAAAGAACAAGCAATGGAATATCGGCAACGATGTAGTCATGTGATTCAGCAGTACTGGAAACAAAATTAATGGTAGCTTTATCCAATGTAATGTTTTTGGTTAGAATTCTTCCATCTTGACTTCCTTATTCACCATGACTTAATATTTTCCCAGAAATATTGCACTATAAAAGATATATTAGATTGGAAATAAAGTGTTGTCGAATTTATGAAATGATTCCATTGAGAATACTTTTTCAATATTAATGATAAAAAAAAGCATTAACCTTCACTTTCTAGTGTTTTCTTCCTTTGCACATTACTTTATATTGGTTAAATGCGCTTCGATTTTACTCCCTTAAAATGAGTTTAGATCAGACCCACATCAGACACTTCCTCTGTATGAATTCAAAATGGGCTTTTCAGTATTAAAAGCAGCAAGAAATATGTATCTGGACATGCCAACGATCGTTTCACTAGTTTCGTTCGTGAAATTTTTCTTCCTCAAATATTTTCATCCTAGGCTACGAAGATCAGGCAATGTTGAGCTTCTGAAAATCGTAGTTGAGGAAAATCCGAAGCTTCATGAGAATTAACAAAACCGTTTAGTTCAAAATATACTTTAACGAACTAGGAAAAATGTCTAAGCTTGGCTAGAGGATTTCTGAAATTCTCTGCTCATCATTGACAAGTAAACTTGTCACCAAACCTTTCCTGAGCAGAATTATGACAAGTGATGAAACATGGGTTCTCTATAATCATATCAAACGAAAGCAACAACTGTTTGTAGCCAATAGAAAAAGGTGGAATTCATCTGCAAACCAGGACTAGACGTGAAAAATGTTATGCTCTGTGTTTGTTGGTATAAGATAAGCGTCGTCTTTCATGAAGTGTTAAACGAAAACGAAACTGAAATAATATATTTCTAAATCTTTCAAAGAGATTTATGCAGTAGCAGTACGATAGAGTGATAGTATGTTGTCAACTTAATGTGACAATCCCATAATAGGGAAGAATGCTACTGGAGTAGCGTGGCTGATGATGAGCAATGACTCTGGAACTAGTCTCTGGATGCTGGCTTTGCTGGGTGAAGGTGCTTGTCTCCACTTTGAAAACATAAGGACACAGGAAATGTATCAAGTCCAACAGGAAACGGTGTTTCCTAGGGTTAAATAACAGTAGCATTCTTCCCTTTTATGGGACTGTCAAAACGAAACAGTTAATGCGGAGAAGTATTGACGTTGCTTGAAAACATTGCACAAAATTTGTAGAAAAAAGCATACATCGTGGGTCAGTATTAAAGGGGTGTAACTCTCACACAATAAAGTCAGACCAGAAATTGTTCACCCAGGAGAATATTTCGGCACAAAATATAAAAATTTTGTCTTATCCTCCCTATTCTCCTGATTTTATTCTATGTAACTATTAATTTTTTAAATCATTGCAACGTTATTTAGAGATGCAGAGAATAAAAAAGATACCACGTCTTTAATTGCTTTAAAAACTGATGACATTTATACTCGAGAATCAAAATTTGCATAATTTATGGGACAGTATTATCAAGAATGAGGTGAAATATTATCTAGAATAAATATATGAATTTAGACCAAAAGAGAATTTGCTTTTTGTCCAACCTAAAATGGGACCGAATTTTTTCAACATAATACGTAGACTAAGAATGGACATTACATTTTTATTATTTTATTCCACCCAAGATGTAGCTTATGAAAACATAAACATGAACGGTTTTCTACATAGTGAAATGTACAAATATTCTTTTCTACTCTAGGCACAAGGTCCGAAATTTTTGAGAAGAGGGCCAGTCGATTAGATCGACTCCAGTACGGCAGTGGTACAAAGTCGATCTCGGCAGAATTTGAACTCAGAACGTAAAGACACGAAATACCTATTTCTTTACTGCCCACAAGGGGCTACACACAGAGGGGACAAACAAGGACAGACAAACGGATTAAGTCGATTATATCGACCTCAGTGCGTAACTGGTACTTAATTTATCGATCCCGAAAGGATGAAAGGCAAAGTCGACCTCAGCGGAATTTGAACTCAGAACGTAACGGCAAACGAAATACCGTTAAGGATTTCGCCCGGCGTGCTAACGTTTCTGCCAGCTCACCACCTTTGAAATGTACAATTATTAATACCTTCAGTATCTACTGTTATACATACATAACAATATTAATAATAAATCCGCCCTTTTAAAGCCTCATGGGCCCGGTTTCCCGGTTTCAATGGCATATGTATTCCCCAGCTGGATGGGACGTCAGTCCATCGCAACGTTACTCATTTTTGCTAGCTGAGTGGACTAGAGCAACGTGAAATGAAGTGTTTTCTTCAAGAATATAACGCGTCGACCGGTCCAGGAATCGAAACCACAATCTTACGATCATGGTACCGACACACTAACCACTAAGCCACGCGCCTCCACACATACATACATACATACATACATGCCTATCTATCTATCTATCTATCTATCTATCTATCTATCTATCTATCTATCTACACAAATATTTACAAATTATGAAAGCGAATTAAGAGAGAGGCCTTGGTGGTAATGTTCTTATGGATGAAGGGAAGAAAAATTGTTATAAGGAAATGTTCTTTTAGCTCGACTTGTATTTAGCGTGATCGAACGGACATCCCGTTGCGTTTTACTAAAACATACAGTATTACATAACTTTATTTAGCAATACACTATATTATGTAAAAATATAAAGTCGATGATGTTTCTTCAGAATTTGATGACAAAAGTAATTGTGGTCCCCGCAACACATCAATGGATTTCTTCAGCTGACTCTACCGTAGCAGAATAACAAGTCAAATGTTATATTGAAAATATATAGACGTCCTGTTGCGCTGATATATCACATCTCTGTGTAATTGTATCAAATTCCTCACAAATATTACATGCTGCGAAAGTCATAGACTTTTTGCTACGACTTTCATATGTTTATTTGAAGTTATGAAATAAATGTTGAGGATTTAAAGAATAAAATTAAAACTATATCCGACATTTTAAAAATTTTTATAGAAATATTGAAGAAATAGAAACAAGAGATTACCAATTGAAAAGAGCAAACAGCAGGGTGTTAGATATCAACTTATTTGATGTAACATATCTCGTATATCTGGTTATAAATAAGTTTTGAAAGAAATTTTCAAAACAGGCTAGGCTGTGTGGTTAAGATGTTTGCTTCACAAGCTCGTAGTTTCGGGTTCAATCCCACTACGCCTAAGTATGCGGTTCCATGGGCAAATGTTTTCTACTATACCTCCGAGGCAACCGATGGCTTGTGAGTGAATTTTGTAGATGGAATGAAATTTGTGTAGAACCTAATAGTGTGTGTGTGTGTATATATGAAAACACTTGAGTTCTTTTTCTTTTATATATATGTATTTGTATGTATGTATGTATGTATGTATGTGCATATGTGTGTTTACGTAT
>NC_068981.1:185176646-185180658 GCF_001194135.2 Octopus bimaculoides
TATACATATAACAAAACGATTAGCAGTTCAAAGAATCCAGCAGCTCCCGAGTGCTGGAAGATTTAGCATCACTGATGTAAGTAGACACTGGTTATGAAACAGCTGTCAATAAATTCTCTAGGATGTCGAGTGGTTTAGCAAATATGTTCATCTCTAATTCCCACTGAATTTTTTGTGGATTATATATATATATATATAATTTACACAGGTAGCTCGGTAAAAGCTGAACACTTCGACGGGAGAATCCTTCACACACACACACACACACACACACACACACACACACACACACACACGCATGCACACACGATGGGCTCCCAATAAGTATATACCGAATTTTCATTAACAAGTTTCTTATATACTATGTCTCTCTCTTGCCTTCGTTCTTTCCCATTATTTTTCTCTCTCCCTCTCACTTCTATTCTAACCTTTTTTACCTACTCCTTTTCTCTCACTCTCCCTCTAGTATTCCTAGCCTTTCTCGTTCCCCTTTTATCCCCCTCCCTTTTTTTCTCTGTTATTCCTTTCCCTGCTGTCCTTTTCCTCTGCCTGCTGCTATCACGTGACCAGCTGCCAGTTCCCGCTTTTCTTCCTTTCTTACACTGGTCGCCCAGCTGACTAGTCGCAAATTCTGTCACACCCTTCTTCATCCTACAAGACACTTTCTAAGCCTTAACCCACTATTCCCGTCTCCTTGGCGCCAAGGCCGTATCTTCTTCGATTGGTCGTCCTCATCCACCATCCTAAGTCACATTCTGTGCCGTTTATTTTTTGTTTGCTCTTGTCCCTAATTCTCCGCAAGACAACTTTTTTTGCGGGTACCATCAATTGGAAATCACTCAATCTTATCGTTAAAGGTGCGAAACAGAATATTACCAATTGGTCGATAACTGATGAAGAATTACGGACCTTCTGTTTGTCTCCCGTTCGTTTTTAAACTAAGTATGCGTTATGTTGTTTTTTTTATACATTTTTCATATATATATATATATATATAGCGTTTGGCCGTACGGCTTTTGAATGTTGTTTTCACTGTCCATTTTTTCCTGTCTTGGTTTGTGTTTGCCACCTTGGAATCCTCTGTGTAGTGGGTTGATCCACTACTCAGGAAGAGACTATTCTAGAGTACGTTCTGTCTTGTCTTCGAAACGTCTAGATAGAATAGAGACAGCTGATGAAGGGATATTCCAAGTGGCTTTCCGTTTTCCTATGTGTTCGTTCCGTTGTCTGTAGTTTATTGTTCTAACGTCCTGTACCCTGATATGCATGTATATACACATGTAGATGTAAGTATGTACATATATGTGTGTATACATGTATATATATTCTTTGTATTATTATATATATATATATATATATATACGTGTGTGTATGCGTCTGTATATGTGCATGTTGTTGTATTTGTCTTCTTCATTGTTTGATAACTGGTATTGGTTTGTTTATGTTGGCGAACATTAGCGCCTGGGTAAAATTAATGTTAAAATAAATTCCAAACAGTAAAATTTGCACTTAGGTCGGTTTGGTCGACGCAACCCTTCAAGATATTGCCCCAACATGACCGCGTTCCTATGACTAAAACTACAGAAAAAATAAAACAATAAGGACACTCTGTAAATAAAATTTCCGCGTGCATATCACGTGTTTTTTTCTTTTCTGCTCTATGGAACAAGACCCGAAATTTTTGGGTAGGGGGTCAGTCGATTAGATCGACCCCAGTACGCAATTGCTACTTAATTCATCGACCCCGAAAGGATGAAACGCAAAGTCGACCACGGCTGAATTTGAACTCAGAACGTAAAGACAGACAAAATACTTCTAAGCATTTCGCCCGGCGTGCTAACGTTTCTGCCAGCTCGTCGCCTTCCGCTATTTGAAATATTATTTTTTACACTAGGAACAAGGCCCGAAATTTTTGGGGAGGGGCCCACTCGATTAGATCGACCCCAGAACTCAACTGGTACTTAATTTATCGACCCCGAAAGGATGACAGGCAAAGTGGATCTCGGCAGAATTTGAACTGAGAACGTAAAGTCATAGGAAATACCGCTAAGCATTTCGCCCGGCGTGCTAACGTTTCTTATTTCTTTATTGCCTACAAGGGGCCAAACATACAGGGGACAAACAAAGGGATTAAGTCGATTACATCGACCTCAGTGCGTAAGTGGTACTTAATTTATCGACCCCGAAGGGATGAAAGCCAAAGTCGACCTCGGCGGAATTTGAACTTAGAACGTAACGGCAGACGAAATACCGCTAAGGATTTCGCCCGGCGTGCTAACCTTTCTGCCAGCTCGCGGCCTTAGACACATATACACATATTGTTCATTAATGACTTATGTGAGTAGCTTCAAGACGTTAATTCTGAGGTTAGGGTTGTATATCACGTTTGTATGATTTGTAAGAACTAATGCACAATGTTAGAAATTATACCTCATATTAACACCATATCAAGAAGAGATAATAATTTCTCACTCAATTAACGTAGCATATAATGGAAAAAAGCCGTACATCTCTTTGTGAGTGCGCTTAGCGCAATGGCGGATTTAGAAATTCTATGCAAACATTTCTAAGATAACAAACCGACATGTTTTTACGTACGACTCACTGAACCCTTTAACTTAGTTAAGACGCTCTGTTTGACACCATTGAAATTTAATGAAAGCAAGACATTGTAAAGAAATTAGTATTTCGTTTACTTTATTCCATGCAGAACGATCCTGTAACATGTTATCGTCCTAAGGGAAAATTGCGTAACGTTAATTTGGTCTTTCTTTGACGTTTGTATTCATTTTTATTCGTAATTATTTTCCTCATATTTTTTTTTCTTTACAGCGATGTACTTGTAAACATTTTGATAGAAAGAATATTTCGATAAAACGTCTGGAGGCAATGTTGTGAGATAATATTAACCAATATTCCATTGTACCCTAAGGGAAGAAAATTACATGAAGATGGATTATAACGAATCAAACCATAGCTTAAAGACATCAGTTTGCTCTTTTACGCTTGAGATAAAAATAAATAAATAAATAAACGAACATTTCTACTGAGTTATTTGTTTTTCGAAAGGCAAACATCATTAAAAATTTATTGGAATTCCAAATGATAAATCAATCTTACTCCATTAATATCCCGCCATATTTTTCAGAGATTCCATCCAAATGTTTTAAAGAACTCATTACTACTCTAAAGAGTCTCATGCCCATTTTTAATCGTTTGTAATTTGTCTTCATGGAGACCTAAAAAGATATAAATTAATTTATGGAGAAGCGAATGAGTTCATCGTTATAATTTTCCCGTGACCCCTAATTTTATAAGGTTGATAACTCGCTGCGTCCTCGTTAATTGTTTTATTTTGTGTTCGCTGAGCAAACTTTATTTCATTAATTAGTGAAATGAAATTGGTCGCATCATTTTAAAATTTCATCAGGTTATAATTTTCTGTTTAGATGTATAAATGGATTTGTAACAAATGTGCGTGCATCCGTTGAATTTTACATTTCCTTGTAATTAAACCCAAAATTTCTAAAGGAAAACTTTTTAGCAGACAACTTAACGCCGTCAGCGCCTTACCAGATGTCACACTTCAAAACTGACCTCTGGTTATAACATAGCGTAATTGAAGGGGTAGATTCTGTATTAGCCGCTGTGATACGAGGGACAAACAGTATTACAAGCAACATTCTTATAATCTTCAGCTCTGCAACAAAGAAGCAGAACACGCGACATTGCTTATGAAAATAAAAACACGACCAGAAAATAGCAATATTCCAGTCTATCATAACATAAAAAAGAGATTAAAATCAGATAATAGCTAAATATATTTTGAGCGATATGGCTATTGATATCGCCTTCAAAACAAAATATTGTGTCGAGCTGCTTCAGAATATCAGCAAAACGTTCATAAATATATAATAGTAATTGTTCGGTTGAGAACAATCGAGTGTAAAGGTTAAAACATTAAATATATATATATATATATGTGTGTGTGTGCGTGTGTAGGTATATATAT
>NC_068981.1:185180700-185185977 GCF_001194135.2 Octopus bimaculoides
ATATATATATATATATATATACATATATATATATATACATGCATACATATACATATTTATGTTTACGTTTAAATTTTCTACAATGGTGTAGATGACAGAGACAAGCAGAGTGACTGACAGGAAGCAATTACTGGATTTAATGTCATCCTCCACATTTCAAGTTTTAAAATTTCATCAGACTCACCTGTGACACTTTTAACGCCAAAGTCAAAATTATAAAGAATAATAATATTCAATATATTATTATTCCTAATAATTTTAACTTAGAAATGATGAACTGTGACCTATATCCATTACAAATATTAGATGTTTCTTCATCTGTAATAGATAAGAACATTTGTTACATCACAATTTCCTTTTTAAATATGTAACAGTTACGTAATACACCTTTATCGCGATTTTCTAATAAATTCGGCATGACACTGTTCATGACTACCTGACAAGGTGTGTGTAGCGAAGGGCTTTTCAATTACAGATGGAGTCAATCCGGCCGGTTTACACATAGATCCCATGTATCAAATTTTGCTGTAAAGTCTTGGGTTCATTCGAAATAATTACCAAATTACCAAATGTGCTACAATGTGGCATCAAAGTAGAAACCTAATGGTTGTAAAACGATATTTCTTAACCATTCTGTTATGGACACACCAACGTACACACACACACACACGCACGTGTGCAGAGCTCCTCTCACGCTGGGACTCTGTCAATTACGACAAGGGTTCCAGTTGATTTTTTCAATGAAACATCCAGCTCGTGAAATTAATATGCAAGTGGCTGAGCGCTCCGCAGATGCGCGTAACCTTAAAATAGTTTCTCTGCGAGATTCAGCGTGAAAAAGAATGCGACAAAGCTGGCCCTTTAAAACACAGGTACAACTCATTTTTGCCAGCTGAATGGACTGGAACCAAGTGAAATAAAATGTCTTGTTCAAGGACATAAGCGCCGCTGGTAATCGAACTCACGACCATACACTCGTTAACCAAATACCCTAACCACTAAGCCACGCACCTTCACCACACACACACATACATACACGTCAACCATTCGAACTATTATTTTTCTAAATGACTTGACACAAAACAACTTGTATATTTTTTTCCATTACTCTCAATTTTTCCTTCCTTCTTCTCCACTTCTTCATTTTGTTATCTCTTTAACTTTCCAAAGATCTCAAACCGAAAACGCCAAAAACACTTAAAGCTTTCGTCATCTTTCGTTGAGTGTTAAGCGAGTAATTACGCTTTATTTTCACTGTTTTTTTATTTTCGTCGTAAATTTTTTAAACACCTCCAACCCACCGCGCACAAAAACGCACATAAACACATGTACCCACAACACACACACACACACACACACACACACACACACACACACACACAACCAAACAGACACATACACATATATTAGCGTGTCTCTGTGTGCGTTTTTCTTTTGTGTGTGTGTGTGTTGGTGCACAAACACGGGAGTTGGACTGGAAGCAATGAAAAGGTAGACCTTACGTTTGTTTATTTACCCCCTCATGTTGTTTAACTGGTATATATTAAGTAGAGTAACTCATTCGCTCTAGCAACCCTGACTCTTCCGCCTGTTCTTTTTTAATTGCAGCAAAGTAAGCGCTTCCAATAAGAAGCAATGTGCTATCATTGACCTTTTGAAGAAGGAGCAGCGCAAGCTGTTCGATGTCTGCAGAAATCTGTGGGTTGTTTACAGAGATGACGTTAAGGACAAGAATAATGTGCATAAATCCATAGAAAGGTTTAAAGGAGGAGAAATCAGAATGAAGGTTAACCACGCCGTAGGAGACCACCAATAGCAACCAGCGTTATTGAGCACTAGCGATTTGACAGACTGATTAGAGGGGATCGATTTTACAAACCATGAGCTTGTTGCACGACTGGACTCCGGTTACAATGCATTACAGAAGACGGTGGAAAACATTGGGCTTCGGAAGATGGTTGCAATTCAAGTGGGCAATTCAAATGGTGACGTTCGATTTGATGGAGACAGTGCTGGAAGTCTGTTGTAGCCTACTGGAAGCATTTGAGGCTTATGAAAATTATATATATATATTTTCTATCTGGAAAGAGGGGATGAAATATGAGCACATTTTTTTGATCCGGAAACGGAGGATCAGTTCATAAACTGACGTCACAGATCTTCTCCAGCATCTAAGAAGTTTAAGAGTCAGCGATGTGCACAAAATGTAATAATGAATGCTCTGATGACATTTAATGATGACAAAGACGTTATTCTCCATGGTTTTCAGGAACTTGCTTGTACAATGAGCAGCGAACGTTAAGACAACCAAAACGCTCAGAGAAGCTATTAGAAGGAAGAAACTGAGTAAAAATCTGAAAGCGATCCTCATTTACCATGACAAAGCACAACCACAGACACTTGTGACAATCGATCAGGCAACTGACAACATCACCTTTTCTGGTCCACAATCCTCCGTACGGATTTGATCTGGTCATCACCGACATCAAGCTATTTAAGTACCCGGGAACAAAAAATTGATGCAACAGACTACATGAACGGGAGTACAGTAATACACGCCTACGCTTCTTTCAAATAGGATTCAAAAAATGGTTTCAACGATGGCTGAGATGAATCACTTGTGATTGAAACTACATTGAATTGCAGCTTTCTATAGACGAAGGAGTACTCAACCAGCATGCCTACATTTACATTACGTTCGGTGTAAGCACCGTGTGTAAGGGTGTGTCTACATACATATATTCATGCATACATACATGCATACATACATGCATGCATACATGCATACATATATACAAGTATGTGTTTAGAAGTAGCAGTGAACTGTAGTGTTAAAGCCGAAGCATCTTTTCGAATTTTACACTTTGATATGTCTCTTTAGGCGAAGCTTTGAAGGCAATATCATCTTTAAAGAAAAGTAAAGCTGTAGACAAAAGAAATACATACATGTATTAATATACATGAATATAAATATATGTGTGCGTGTGAGTGTGTGTGTGTGTGTGTGTGTGTGCGTGCACGCGAGTGTGTATACATGCATACTTACACAGAGACAATCACACACACACACATATTCACATACACACACAAACATATTTTTGTGCACATATATACATACATACATATATATATATATATATATATGAACACAAAAATGCAAAAGATATGCGCACAACACAAACATATATACATGTATGTATGTATATTTATCTATATATATGCATATACATGCACATAGCTATATTTCTTTCGCTTAGATTCGATATTGACTTCAAAGTTTCGCCGAAGATGGCTTATCTAACTGGAAATTTTGAAACAAATTTCAGATTCATTGCTTTGAAGCAAATGCTAACATACACATATGCATACACACAAGCGCGCACACACACGCATGTATATCTGTATTTGTGTATGCGAGTGTGTACGTATACATCATCATATATATATATATATATATATATATATATATATATATATATATATACACACACACATAAATACTAGTAAAATTCAGATATACATACATACATTTATATATATATATGCATACATACCGACATACATATATGTGTGTGTGTGTATGTGTGTGTGTGTGTGTGTGTGTGTGTGTGTGCGTATTTACCCTGTCGTCTTGGCTGTCATTGAACTGAAGAAGATTAGCTGCATTGAGTTATGTGAACTGGAGAGGGAAACAGAAAATATTTCACCATAGATATGGCAGAGGCATCTAAGAAGAACATGAAAGGAGCCGAGAACAAAGAATATAACGGAGCGATTATATTAGGAAAATGGCGGCTGCATGTTTTATGATGTTAAAATTGCACTCAGTTTAGTACGATAGAACGAAAGAAGACGAAAAACGTGTTACAGTTTGACTTAAAAGAACCTCGCCTTTCCTTGTAGCATCAACAAACCCGGGAGAGAACCGGTGTGTGGAGTGGTAGATGAGCAATATTTCGGTATATTTCGGTATATTTCGGACATTTGCTATACGAGAAGCTCGTATAGCAAATGTCCAGGTGAAAGAAGCGAGTGGGAGGGAAAATTGAGTTTATGTATTTGTAGACATCACCATTTGGAATGGAGTTTGAGGAGAGCGTATCGCCTGGCCATTAGAAAATGATCGTAGTTTGGAGTTCAGAAATTTGTGCCCCAGAGAGAAATGCAATGCGTAATTTGTAAGAGGTGACACATGAGATTTAAGGTAAATTGATGACAAGGGATGTTCGAGAAGAGGAGAAAAAATGACCAGAGAATTTTGTTCTTTGTTTTGACATCTTAGGGAAGTGTAAAGGGTGGTGTCGAGTAGTTAAGAGTCGGTAAACCCTGCCCGAACTCCGTCTGAATGCTTGTATAACAGAGCAAACATCACAACGGACACTCATCGGTTAAATGGTGATGGTAAAACGGCTGTTGCTATGTGTGTGTGTTACCAAGTCATAGAGAACTAATGCGCCATATTTAACAGGAATGCGTCAGAGTCGTAGCAGTACAAGTTGTGGCAGTAATAATAATAATAATAATAATAATAATAATAATAATAATAATAATAATAATAATAATAATAAACAAACGAACAAACACGACTGAAAACAATAACTCCGCCGTCGCTAATGCGGAGACAATAATACTAATTTTTCTCTATCAGATGACTTTGTAAATGAACAATCTGGTATGTATATTTTAATGGCCCACCAATGTAATGAGTACTTTTATCTGCGCTAGGTGTCAGGAAGACACTCGGCAAGAAATAGAAATGGTATTGAAAGAAGATGATAATGAAAATAATAATAATAAGAGCACTCAGAGAGCGCAAATCTCCGTCAAGGCAGCACCAACGTCCTCTTAGCGATTAGCCAGAGATGATTTTTAAAATGAGAATATCTGAAATAATCTCGACTAGTCGCACAAGCGACAATACTAAAATGAAACCGACCACTCTCAAAAATGAAGTAAAAAAATACAGGAAAAATAATCCAGAATCCTTGTCCGGTACGGGGTCGATCCCAAAATCTAAGTAGTTCGTGCCAATCATGAGGCCAAACATTCCTGAATGTTTCCTCTGAATCCATCCAGCGGTTCTTGAGTTATCTTGTCCGTGGCGATGTGGTAAGTAGCTTGATTACCAACCACATGATCTCGGGTTCATTCCCACTGCGTGGCACCTCGGGCAAGTTTCTTCTACTATAGTCTCGGGCCGACCAAAGCATATATGCGACGGGCTTCTTTCAGTTTCCGTCTACCAAATCCACTCACAAGGCTTTGGTCGACGGAAAC
>NC_068981.1:185186367-185187350 GCF_001194135.2 Octopus bimaculoides
TATATATATATATATATATATATATATATATATGTATGTGTGTGTATATGTTTGTGTGTCTATGTTTGTCCCTTGTCCCCCCAACATCGCTTGACAACCGATGCTGGTGTGTTCACGTCCCCGTAGCTTAGCGGTTCGGCAAAAGAGACCGATAGAATAAGTACTAGGCTTACAAAGAATAAGTCCTGGGGTCGATTTGCTCCACTAAAGGCGGTGCTCCAGCATGGCCGCAGTCAAATGATGAAACAAGTAAAAGAGTAAGGACAAACAAACAAACAAACAAACGCAACTGAAAAAATACCTCTACCTTCGCCAAGGCGGAGGTAATAACTCCAAACAACAGTAAAAGAAGAATTAAAAGAAAGACGAGGAGGCGAAGAAGAAAGAACAATAGTAGTAGTAGTAGTAGTAGTAGTAGTAGTAGTAGTAGTAGTAGTAGTAGTAGTAGTAGTAGTAGTAGTGATAGTAGTAGCAGCAGCAGAGAAAGAAGACGGAGAAGGATGGGGAGGAAAACTAGAGAAAATAGAAGACGCGGAAGAAAGAAGGAGAAGAAAAAAGAAGGAGGAGGAGGAGGAGGAGGAGAAAAAGAAGAAGAATGAATGAAATTCTGCTATTAGTTTAGCAAGTGAAAGAGATAATAGAATGATCGCGGAGGAGAGAGTACAATGAGTCATTAGTTAACAGAGGTCACAACACTAGTTTTGAATTCCAAGTTGTTGTTGTTGCTGTTGTTGTTGTTGTTGTTCTAGTTGCTGCTTTTGTTGTTGTTGTTGATTCAGTTATTTTAGTTGTTCGTTCGTAGGATGCTGTATTTTACATTAAACAATATGTAATTACTCGAACACCGAAAATAATAACAAAATTGTATAAACCATTCTATTCTATTCCATTATATTTAAAAGAGGAAAAAAAAAAAAGACATAAAGATATTTTGTGCGAATGATGAAAAATAAAAACACTGCCTACACACACACACACACACA
>NC_068981.1:185187983-185192541 GCF_001194135.2 Octopus bimaculoides
TGTGTGTGTGTGTGTGTGTGTGTGTTTATAAGGAACGAACACAATAACATCACACTTGTGAACGACTATTTTCTTTTAATAGTTAAACGCTGTTAGTACAGCACCGATGGTTTCATATAAATACAATTCGTAATTATTCAACAATAGTTTGAATAATTCTAGCAAAACGGAAATTCTTGTTAGAATGAATGCATTGAGGTACCTTAGTAACCGCAAAAAGCTACTAAAAAACGTATGTATGTATGTATATAAATTATATATATATATATATATGTATACATGTGTATACATATATGTATATATATGTATATGCGCGCACACAGACAGACAGACACACACACTCACATTTTTATAAATTATATGAGTAATGGATGCATCTTTTCAGGTGTATATTACTAACTTGGCAATAAAATGCATACGGCTGGACGGATGGATCCTTAGAACATTCAGAACGAGAGAACAGGAAACCATGATGGACTTTTGGAGGACATTTGTCCTGAGCCGTTTAGATCACTGCTCCCACCTGTGGTCACTGCACTGTATAAAATTAACGACGGAACTTGAAACAAGCCAGCGAATCTACATAAAGAACATGGTCGCAATGCGTCACGTCAACTACAAGGAGGAATTGAAAAACGAAATACTTTATTCGCTTGAACGAATGTGGAAAAGACACGCAGCGATAAACATTTGGAAAATCTTAGAAGAATTTGTACCAAACCTTGGTATAGAAAGTTATACAAAAAACAGAACTGTGTGCCACTGCACAGTGCTGAAAACGCGATATTGTCATCAGGATTCAGGACTAAATACTGAAATAGGTTGGGCTTAAAAAGCCACAGATCTTCAGTATTATCCCACAAAGTCTGAGAGACCTACATGGGGTGGATGTAGGCATCTTCAAAGCAAAAATGGATCTCCTTCTGTCAAGAGAGCTCCAGCTGAACTTAGCTCGCGGCAAAAAAACACACAGATGAGGGCAGCAGCCTGAAACATATTCATTCACCAAATGCCACATGTCAGAGAAGGTTTAGTGAAACTTTAGCCAAGCTAACGGAGGGAGAAGAATATCCGTCCTACCAGCACCCAGCTAGAACGACACATGTAATTCAGTCTTTTGAGCCTTTGCAAGGGTCTCTACTCGCAGCTATCCTCATTCTCGGGCGTAAATTTTCACTTTCGATGAAGGCTACAAGGAATAACCTATATCGATGTTGCGAAAAGCCGACAGGCTGAAGATAAATTCGGTTTACTTAATTGAGGCATTGATAAATTAAAATAAGCAACTGTATACCATACTTAATGAATGTATACACTGTTGATAGGCCTGTTGCTTCGCTATTTTCCTGAGATGACATCTCCTATGCACGTGCTGTGATGAAAATACATAAATATTGGAGCGAGAAGAAAATACGCCCCAGTAGAAGCCAACGAGAATGTTGGATACATTTCACCATCTGTATCAATGGAAGTCAAAAACAACTCTTTTATATCTAAAACATAGGAAGGGCAACTTCTACAGCATCTAGATGAAAAATCAGCTGCCAGCCCTCTGCATTAGGCCATTATTGAAAATAGATAGAGCTCTGTAAAGGGTAGTTTTCCTGCACGAATCCATGTATTTTATGTCAAACAAATCCACGATAGTTTTGACAGGTATAACGCTCAAATCAAGTAGCTGATTACAGAGAAAACGATCAGCTTTTCTAACCTTCTAAAATGACAAGATTAATGAGCAAAGGTTACAAAGAAGAAACAAATACGCGCAAAGGAGAATAATTAGGGGCAGTTCACACACTGCTTGAAATGCAAGGCAGACGTTTTCGCAATTAAATAAATCTGCTGTTGCAATAAAGAATGTTAAAATTGCTCAAATCCATACACGGTTCCATATATAAAGGAACACGCAACTATCATCGACTGTTGAGAAGAACATTACACTAAACTTTTTATAACGAGGCTTCAAAGTTAGATCTTACAATTGAAATATAATGCCGAAGAGAACATTTTGAACTGAAAGAAACAGAATTTATATAAATGGTAACAGGAGAAGTGGGACCTGTAAATCAAAAACGAATTTCATACTTGATAATTTCTTGTAGGGAGGAACTTACTTAAACATCAAGAGGAGTACGTTCATCAGCTACCCCCACCTCAATAAGTATATTTTATGATTTTAGTCACTATCGTAGCGATAATGCTACCATTTTTGCTTGCAATATTGCACAGGGCATTGTTATCCCTCCGCTTCTCCAACCCTTCCTAATGTTGCTAAATTTGGCATCATATCTTCATACATCCACACCGCCCCTTTTCATCGCGTTCACAATTTGTAATCCCAAATTTCTATGTTATCTGTGCAGACCAATATTTCGAAATTTTCAATTTATTTCTCATTTATTATCAATGAGTATTATTTTATCTTGTATTATACATTTTATCAATTTCTCTTAATTAAAAAAAAAACATTTTCAATAATTTTATAGAGTATTTTTATCAATTATTATTTTTATGAATTTTTTTATCAATTACTTTTTATGAATATTTTAATTTTTTTCTTTAATATTTTCTCATTTAAAAAAGAAATCATTAATTTGTTATTCCAATAATTTAAAAAATTATTTCATCCCACCAATTTTAATTTTCGCTTATGCTTTCAGTGGATTCTCAATTAACCTTGCCTGACAATTTCTTTTCAACTGTACTTTACTGTAAGTATAAATGTTTTAACGTTTAGTAAACGTTTTTCCAGAAAACAATTCGTACTTCCGCCATGTGTAGAGTTGTTGGCGCCATGCGCAGAGATTGTATGGAATTGAATCAATTCTAGTCGAATTTTTCTTTGTATTTATGTGGAGCTCGGGGCAACTTGGTTTGATAGTGATTCCAAACTGTAAATTATATATTGCGTATTGACGCCCCCGTTATTTTATATCTATCTATCTATCTATCTATCTATCTATCTATCTATCTATCCATCCATCCATCTATCTATCTATTTATCTATCTATCTGTATGTCTAAATGGGAACTTTGGGTTAGTTAAAATGTTTGTCATATGTTTTATCTTCTAAAGGCAAATTCACTGCAGTTACTATGGAGAAAATATTCTCTCTCGTGGTAAAAGATGTCAAACTCCATATCTGCTCAATGCTTCTCGCTTTCCGATTCTCAGTCAGCTATTTCTGACTCTTTATCCTTCCTCAATGGAAAATAACGAAGAGAGGTAAATCTGGTCAGATTCAAAGACGTTTATTTTTGGCCGTCACAAAAAAGAATACTCAGTATATTGATACATATATATACATATGTATATGTAAGTATATATATGTGTGTGTGTGGTTGTGTGTCTGTGTTCGTTCACCCAACATAGCTTGACAACTGATGCTGGTGTGTTTACGTCTCCGTAACTTAGCGGTTCGGCAAAAAACCCAATAGAATAAGTACTAGGCTTACAAAGAATAAGTCTTGGGGTCGATTTACTGGTGCTCCAGCATAGCCGCAGTCAAATGACTGAAACAATTAAAAGAGTATACATGCCCAAGCCAAGTCCCCATTTATTTTAAGAGGGGGGGGACACAACAAGATACGCACCAGGCATTCCATTCATTTCCCAGCTTAAAGAAGCGAGCCCCGTCCTGTGCTCGGGTCAAGGCATAGAACGCAACCCTCAATATCAGCAGCGGGGCCCGATAGCATATCGAGTTTAGACCCGCCGCATCATGCTGGTTGCGTTCCCCATTGAGCAACATCAGATATCAGCAGTGGAGCCTGATCGTATATCGAGTTTACCCCCGCTGCATCATGCTGGTTGCATACCCCTTTGAACAACATCAAATATCAGCAGCGGGGCCCGATAGCGTATCGGGTTTACCGCCGCCGCATCATGCTGGTTCTGTACTCCTTTGAGAAACATCAAATTCACTCATCCGTCCGCAAACACTCTCCAAGCTTTCCTATCATTTATAAACTCTCTTGCCTCTCTCACTCCAACACCTCTAACCACCAAAGCTTTCCTCACTCCATCCATCCACACAAACCGAGGTCTGCCTTTGGTTCTGCTGCAACGCACTTCTGCCTTCCTCACCCTCCTCACCATCAGCTCCTCATCCATACTCTCCATGTGGTCAAACCGCCTCGGCATTCTATTTTGGTCGAGTCAGTCCGTTGCTAGTCTGAGCGTCTCAGGCAAACCTCAGAATAACAAGAGAGTGACACAATCAAAATTAATTAAACACACACACACAGTTGAAAATTATAGAAAAACAAAAGACAAAGACAGGTGTATAAACAACAGGCTAGAGTATTAGTTTCACGCTCGGGAAAAATCAAAAGTCTTTTACGTTTCGAGCCTATGCTCTTCAGCGGAAAAGAATAAGAGGAAATAAACAGAGGGAGAATGAAAAAAGCGTGTAGATTTCAGCGGTCTAGCATGGCTAATATATATATATATATATATTCATAAGAGTAGTACAACAAGGTACCGATATTTACTGGACAATAACAATCGATATAAATACGACGCTATTGTATAGCTAATATATATATATATATATATT
>NC_068981.1:185196594-185197629 GCF_001194135.2 Octopus bimaculoides
ATATATATGTGTGTGTGTGTGTATACTTGATAATTGTAAGCACCTGTGTATGCCAGATCGTGGCCGGGGTGAAAGAATAAATTGGAAATGTATATATATATTTGTACATATATGTATATATATTTATATATATAAATATGTAGATATATATATGTATATATATATGTGTGTGTATATATATATATATATATATATATATATATATATGTAGATATATGGAGCGAGAAAGAGAGAGAGAGAGAGAAAGGGACAAAGAAACAGAGGAACATATTGATAGATAGACTGATAGACAGACGGGTAGATATATACGCACAAACCCAACAGAGACACACACACATACACACACACACACACACACACACACACACACACACACACACACACACACACACACACACACACACACAGATATACATTCTTATTTTTAATTCTTCAATATACTCAGTCTACAATTCGAAATTAAACTCCCGATGTAATGATAACGAACGACATGGGAACAGATCTTTCCCTAAAACTGTGTCTGCGTCTGTTGATTTAGTAATACTTATGTGTTTATGTTTTAAAGTTTGATATCAATCTCGAAAGCAGTTACTTTAAGATGTAGAGCAAGATATAAAAACAGAAGTTTTCGATAATAACGAAGCAAATGCGAATTTGTAAATGTGATATTGGCATATTTCGAATGTACTGGTGGTAATAAGGCGTATCGTACGAAATTGCAACAGAGCATTCCTAAGTTATTTATTTTTCTCCAGTGAAAATATCAATAAAGAATTAATGAAGATATGTATCGAAATGCTGTAAGGCATTAAGTACGATGCACTGTCGATTTTGCTATGTGTCATTATCTATCTATCTATCTATCTATCTATCTATCTATCTATCTATCTATCTATCTATCTATCTGTCTGTCTGTCTGTCTGTCAGTCTGTCTGTCTGTCTGTCTGTCTGTCTATCTATCTATCTATCTATCTATCTATCTATCCATCCATCCATCAATACCCATGCACGAAAAAATAGACGAGCAAAGATATA
>NC_068981.1:185198242-185198966 GCF_001194135.2 Octopus bimaculoides
ATATATGCATACAGACATATATATATGCATGCATTCATACACACACACACACACACACACACACACACACACACATATATATATATATATATATATATGTGCGTGTGTGTGTAGTGTAGTGTATAACAGAAATATATGGAATAAAGTATATGTAAACATAAAAATAGAAAATACAAATTTTCTATTGAAATTTCTTTCTTATATCATTTTCTGTCACCTTTTACCCGTTTTCTTCCGTTAGAGAGCATAATCTTAGATGGCAGAAATGAAATATCTTCCCTTACCTTTACAATATTTCAAGAATTTTTGTGAAAATCTAGCACGGGAATCGCTAGCGAAATTAGAAATGAAGTCGTCGTATTTTATTTTTTTGTGCAAATGAAGAGACAACGGTTAATGGTAGGCAAAGTGATAGGTAGATAGATATATAGATATGGAGTGAGAGACCGCAAAAGAGAGAGAGAAAAGGGAGTGAGAGAGGGGGGAGACGAAATTGAAGCAGGCTTTAGTTAAGATGGTAAGAGTTAAAGATAAGACAAAGGAAAGAATAAAATACAAATGCCCATGAATTCACATAGATGCATAATCAGACAGAGGCAGACAGGCACAGACAGTTCTTTACATATATTATACATCTACTGATATATATATATAAGTGGATGTATTATATTATACATCCACTCATATATATATATGAGAGGAGAGTGTATATATATATATATAA
>NC_068981.1:185199529-185206188 GCF_001194135.2 Octopus bimaculoides
CATACAGTGTACATTTAAACACATCAGACAGATGTCTAACCCGCTAGAAGGATCAGTCAAGCTCCAAACCTCAATTAGAGATAATTTCGAAAGGGAATGAAAAATAAAAACATTTACCATCTATTTCCTGAACCAAGGTTTCAAGCTATTTTTAGCAAAATAAAATAATTTGCAAGACCAGCTATCATCAGCAGAAAAACCAAGACTAACACATAAATTCGAAGCACTATATAGAAACATGTCTCGTGCTTATATGTTATAATTTTTCATATCTACCGCGCATGTGCGGTTTTTCTTATCGGCAGCAAATACAAAAAATGCCGATTTTCTTCCAGAAATTAGCGAAAAAAAAAAAAAATCATACCATTATTAATAAATTTCAGGGTAGCAAAAAATTTAGAAATTCTACTTGCTACCAGTGGTCTAGCGAGAAGGAAAAAAAACAAAAAAACTAGTCAGTAGACTATATATTATTCATATAACTACATACAGTGTACATTTAAACACATAAGAGAGATGTCCATAATAGGACATCTAACCCGCTAGAAGGAGCAGTCAAACTCCAAACAACAATTAGGGATAATTTCGAAAGGGAATGAAAAATAAAAACATTTGAGGTAATCTATTAACCGAAACGCTATTCAAGCTTGTCCGACTATTGTCTTCCACTCCACTGGTGTTCGTTTGTTTACATTCATGAAACTCAGCAGTTTGGCGTAAGAAATCAATAGAACAAATACTACTCCTACTGGGCTCGATTTGTTCGAGAAAATACTCCGAGGCGTTGCTCCGTCATGACCACAATTAAATGACTGAAACAAGTAGATGATAGACAATGAAAGAAGATATATATTCATTTCAAATATTCACACAAGAACAGCAATTTTGGTGAGAGGCTAAGTCTATTACACGCACCCCAGCGTTCAGCTTGTACTTATTTTACCGATAACCGAAAAAGATGAAAGGCAAAGTCGACACCAGCAGCCTTCGAACTAAGTACATAAGTTCGGAACGAATGCAGATGAGCATTTTTTCTAACGCGGTAACGACATTGGTTTTAATTTTTGGCACAAGTCCAGCAATTTCAAGGGAAGGGGTAAGTCGATTACATCTATCCCATTGTTTAACTGGTATTTATTTTCTCCAACCGGTAAGGATGAAAGGACAAATCGATCCCGGTGGCATTTGAAGTCGGAACATAAAGCCCGAAGAAATGTCGCTTGGCGCTTTTATCGGCGTGTTAATGGTTTTGCAAGCTTGCGGCGTTACAGAAGAAATATATATTAACCACCAAAGAAAAAAACTATTTATCCACGTCGTCGTCTTTCTGTGGAGAGGTAAAAATATTGGTTGGCACTCCGTCGGTTACAACGATGCGGGTTCCAGTTGATCCGATCAAAGGAACAGCCTGCTCGTGAAATTAACGTGCAAGTGGCTGAGAACTCCACAGACACGTGTACCCTTAACGTAGTTCTCGGGGAGATTCAGCATGACACAGAGTGTGACAAGGTTGTCCCTTTGAAATACAGGTAGAACAGAAACAGGAAGAAAGAGTGAGAGAAAGTTGTGGTGAAAGAGTACAGCAGGGTTCGTCACCATCCCCTGCCGCAGCCTTGTGGAACTTTTAGGTGTTTTCGCTCGATGAGCACTAACAACGCCCGGTCTGGGAATCGAAAGCACGATCCTACGACCGCGAGTCCGCTGCCCTAAACACTGGGCCATTGCACCTCCACAGTAAAAATATAGGTATAGTTAAAACTCACATTGCGAATTCTGTTTAAAATTGCAATGGCCCAGTGGTTAAGGCAGCGGACTCGCGGTCGTAGGATCACGGTTTCGACCCCCAGACCGGACGTTGAGAGTATTTATTGAGCGAAAACACCTAAAGCTCCACGAGGCTGCGGCAGGGGATAGTGGCGAACCCTACTGTACTCTTTCACTACAACTTTCTCTCACTCTTTCTTTTGTACCTGTATTTCAAAGGGCCAGGCTTGTCACACTCTGTGTCACGCTGAATCTCCCCGAGAACTACGTTAAGGGTAGAGGTGTCTGTTGAGTACTCAGCCACTTGCAGGTTAATTTTACGAGCAGGCTGTTCCGTTGATCGCATGAACTGGAACCTTCGTCGTCGTGACCGACAGATTGCCACACGAAAACTTCAATTACTCTGTAGCAGTGGTTCGAACCATTTAAAAAATTTATTTATAAACTCCCTTAATTATATGGTGGACCGCCATAGCATTTCGATGTTTAAAAACTAGTTTATAGAAACTTTGAAAATTTCTATTTTGTTTAGCACACACTGACTGGTAGTTTGACCTATTTTAAAAGTTAGAGAAAGAAACCGTCTTGTGTTTTACAATAAATACGTCTAAAACAAAATTCTCTTCATGGTCCCTAGATATACCACTTTAGGTTCGCAATTTATTATTTTGCTTGCGTGAAGCCTTCCTCTATCTTATAAGGAACCCCAGAGGTCAAATGAACTCCGGTTGAGAACGAATGCTTTATCACTATATATCACTCTTATTAATTTCTTCATTCTCACTGTCAATGAGTTTAATGCTATGGAATGTAGACGCACCAACTAACTTTTTTTTAGATTTAATTCAATAAATATTTTACACTAATAATACGAACTTACAGTACATTACTTATTATAGAGATGTAAAGTATTGTATATTTTTTATTAACATTATGCAGTAAAAATGTAATAAATATGAAACATTAAATGTAATAAAAGTGTCATAACAGTTCTTATATTATAATCTTTTAGATTCATGAGTGAGTTTTTTCGATACTTCTAACCGATAGATGTATATTTTTTCACTTTTCGCAATTATCTAGAAGTTTGATATATTATAAAACATTGATCTAATTTGAGCTTCACACACACACACACACACACACACACACACACACATCACACCGACATATACGCATACATTTATATAAACAGAATCTAATGAGGTAGGCACTGTTTTGCCTCGGCGAGGAGTGGGAAAAAATCAACCTTTCGCACAGTGTTCTTTTTCAGGAAAAAGTTACAAAGAGAGAAATAAATGAGACACATCAGAGTTTTGCATCCTCTAAGTTTACAAAAAGACTAGCAGCAACCGATAAGGAACGAAGACCCGTGTGAACTTCACACGTAAACAAGGAGTGGTAGGAGAAACAGTGTGATAAGGTTAGCGGTAAGAGAAATGGAATAAGAAGCAGGCAAATTCGAGAGTAAGGTGAAGGGAAAAGATAAACTGAGAGGAGTTGAAGGATAAGAAAGGGTTGGATGAACTAGGAGAAGGTGCTTGAGTAGAAGTAAAAACGTTCATTGAGACCTGTTGGTGAGAAAGCGTCAAGTTCGAATATGAAGTACTGTTCCCCTCCATCTATTTGAGAATGTGGATCAATGATGTGCGTAGATGTAGCATAAGTGAGTAATGGAATAGTCTGTAGTTTTGACAGGTTAGCCAGGCATACCGAATATGCTCCGGAAAGCGATAAACAAGGCGTCGTCCTTTTCTTTTCTACTCTTGGCACAAGGCCGAAAATTTTTGGAGAGGGTGCTAGTTGATTAGATCGACTCCAGTAGGCAACTGCTACTTAATTTATCGACCCTGAAAGGATGAAAGGCAAAGTGAACCTCGGCGGAATTTGAACTCAGAACGTAAAGTCAGATGAAATACCTATTTCGTTATTGCCCACAAGGGGCTAAACATAGAGGGAACAAACAAGAACAGACGAACGGATTAAGTCGATTACATCGACCCCAGTGCGTAACTGGTACTTAATTTATCGACCCCGAAAGGATGAAAGACAAAGTCGACCTCGGCGGAATTTGAACTCAGAACGTAACGACAGACGAAATACCGCTAAGCATTTCACCCGGTGTGCAAACGTTTCTACCAGCTCGCCGCTAAGCATTTCGCCCGGCGCGCAAATGTTTCTCGTCGCCTTAAGGTGTCGTCCTTTTCCCCCAATGTGATTGCCAGGAGGCTGGTTGGAGAGCGAAGTGTCTCCCAATGGAGGTAGGATGCAGAGGTTTCACAGCCCGTTCCCTGACCAGAGCCTTCAGCAGTTTGGGAATCGAGGGAGTGAGAAGGAGGAGGGCCATCCGCAGTACCACCGATGTGGCAGAGAGGGCTTCAAAATGACTGTGGATCAAAAGAAGAGAGCTATGGGGTAGCTAATTGGCCATCTGTACACAAGCTGGGTCTGATCAGCTCCAGCTGGGTCACCTGGAAAATGGTGTATGATGTTGAAAAACTCAAAACACACCATGATTCCATGCACATCACTGAAGATGTGTCCAGATGCATCAGTCATTGATGTATGTACACAACAATGAGTAATATGATATTGTGTCTTAAAGCCAGTGATTATGTTGACATTTTAAATGTAGCGGCAGGTTTTGCATCGTCGGCGACCGCGTATAGAAATGCTTTGTTGTGTGGGGTTGGCTACTGTAGAGCTTCTTACTAGATTTCCGAGGACTTTATCTTTTGAGATGTTGAGTTATATAGGTGTTTTTGCTCAATAAACACTAACAACGCCCGGTCTGGGAATCGAAACTGTGATCCTCCGACCGTGAGTCCGCTGCCCTAACCACTGCGCTATTGCGCCTCCGCACACACACACACACACACACACACACACACACACACACACACACACACATTCAAGCACACACACACACACACACATACAAGCACACACACACACACATATATGCATGCACACACACACACACGCGCACATGCACACACACGAATACATATAGAAACATATAGAAATTGTTTTTGTATCAATCTCTTTCTTCCTTTCCTCTGTCTTTCATGTGTGTGAGTGTGTGTGTGTGGGTGTGTGTGTGTAGGTGTGTGTGTGCGTTCATGGGTGTATGTGTATGTGTATGTGTGTTGGTGTATGTGTATGTCTGTGTGTTAGTGCGTGTGTGTCGACTCGGGTCTTTACGCGCGCGTATACCCACACAAGTATGTGTATGTGTCTGCGCGCGCGTGTGCGTGCGTGTGTGAATTAACGCAGTCTCTAAATAATGTGTGACGATAAAATTTTCACAGTTCTGAGTATATAAAGATGATATATTCGGCGGTGTTTCTAAGTTATAGGACATACAATGTTTGAGCTATACGAATACCAATCAACGTGTAATTTAACAGCGTAGGACTTCAAGAAAATATAATTTTGTACGAAATATGAACAGCTAGTTACAGGGACACTTAAAACCTCCTAAAATTGGCTTAATTTTCAAACACTAATCATCATCTCTATGACAATGATAATCTGCACGATAGAGATATTATGTTGATGTATTATTTTAACGTCGGTAAAAATTTGAACCTAATGTGTCGTGTAGTTTCAAAAACATAAACATCACAGAGAATATGAAAAAAATAAAAAATAAAATATATATATATCTATAAAAGAAGATAAAGAGAAATAAACAAGGAGGAGGGGACAAATAATAAATATGTTAACTGTTTGGGGTTTTGTCATTCGAAGAGTCTGGGAACATTTTTGTTACAGTCGCACTAAATAGATTTGAAGCAAAATTTAATTTTCTCTTTCTTTGTAAATGAGTTTGTAACATTTCGATTTGTTATTGCCGCTAGCATATATTTGCCATTTGTTTATTTTGTTTTTTAAACGCAAATTTCACGACTTTTAAATTGGTTTGCAGATAGGAATTTCGTTAAATTTATAATATTTGTCGTTACTAATTATTTTCTCACAAGGAATTGAGTTGCTTTTGCTGAGCTAAATCATATTTGGCTTGAATAGAAGTGTGGAATTGTGGATGTGTTTTTTATTTAAAACTTTTTACTGTAATGTTTCAACGCATTTATTAACAAATGAAAACGCATAAATAAAGTTTTACAGTAGGTTATTTGAAGTTGTATTGGAATATATTTTCCCAGTTATTATTTTATACATTTATTTTCGAAGAAGACGCTTTGAAGGTTCCATGCTGTGTGGTGAAGCGTTGTTGCTTTATAAACATGTCTCTGTAGCTGCTACAGTATTAAAAGGACATTTTGGTGCTGCCTACGGAAAATTTTAATTTTAGGTTCTCATTTAATTTTTTACTCATTACATAGTAACACTGTTGAATTTTAATCAGTAAAGACAATGATAAATGCGATCGTACAGCGAGCTCTTTAGACTAAGCAGAAAACCTCTAAGCAGAAAAATTCAAAGAAGTTTTCTGCTTTTCAATATCCATTTGTTTCAATATCCAATCTTTTCAATATCCAATTTTTCATTCCGTTGCATCATAGATGGGTCATTATGCCAATAATAAGCACACGCATTGGTTCTATTACACTACTTTATTTTGAATTAGTTGTTTAACAATTTAATCAACTAAATTGTGTTAATAATTGTTCGGTCAATCAGTCAATCAATCGATCGATCCATGAATCAGTCAGTTAGACACTCACTTACCCAATCACTCAAGGAATGAACCAATCAGTCAACCAACCAACCAACCAACCAATCAATAAATCAATCAATCAATCAGTTAGTCAGCTAGGTTTGCTAAATGCCCTTTCACCACCATTCGCAAACTCAATGACATGTCCTTCCTGCTTAATGTATGTTTTCGTGTATCTGTCTTTCGTTCTTTCTCTCTCTCTTTATATATA
>NC_068981.1:185206223-185215146 GCF_001194135.2 Octopus bimaculoides
TTTATCGAACTCATCAAGACAAAACCAAATGGTTCATCATGCCTCCTTCTGTACACCACTTCAAACATACACACACACACACACACACACACACACACACACACACACACACATATATATATATATATATATATGTATATATATACACACATTTTATTAATGAAGCTGCAAAGACATCCCAAAAAACTGTTACTCAGAGTTTCATGTTCCCGTTCATCGGACAGTTTTGGTTTCTCGACGAACGGGAACGTGGAACACTGAGTAACAGTTTTTGTGGTGTCTTTGCAGTTTTATTAATAAACCATATTACTTTACCTCCTGTATTCGAATACTATTTTCTCCACCTTGTTTCGCATTTATGTGCTTACTCTGGTATATATACATCTGGTCATATTGTACGTTATTCACCTAACAAATGTCTGAAGGAGGCGTAATTTTCCTCCCCTACTTACGTTAACCACCAAAGAAAAGACAATTGGTACGTTCACCCATTAATAGTTCTCGTGGACCTAGAAAGATAAAATAACTTATTAATTTTAGCACTAATATTGTAATTTAAAGTACCTGATATAAGCAGGAAAGGATTTTATATAATTTTTCATAATTTTAGGTTTAAAACGGATGCGAAAGTACAGTGCTACTGCTACTAAGTGGAACATCTGTATGTTAATGTTAACTGAAAAATAAAGGTGGACTGAAAGGTTTAGTATATTCAATTGCAACAGACAGAACCTCTCTGAGAAAAAACGTCCTGTTAGATCGAACGGGATGCTGGGCCTCTTACGTTAAAAATGCTCTTTCAAATAAAAGAAACTCAGGCACATATTTCAGGAACAACATATGTCAATGTAACCAATTACGTTTCCAAGCAAGAAAGGTATACAAAGTCCTAGATAGCACCTGTAGAAACTGGTCGATTGTTATCATGAAAAGAAAATTGAAAAAAAAAAAAAAAACACTCGGAAACAATTCAATGACAAAGTAGTATTATAAAATACCGAAACTATTAAACCGGTTGCGGCTCTTCTTACTCGTCTTCGTTTTAGAAGTTTTCACTCTTCGGTGCTACGAAAGAGGGTTTGAGAGGCAAACATTATTCCAGTGACGAGGAAATGAAAACTGTAGTGAAGAAGTGGCAGAGATACATGCTCTCATTCGAAGGTGGAACGTTGCTACTGAGAGAAACGGTGACTATGTTGCGAAGTAGGGATGTGATCCGCAGAGGACCAGCTTCATTTTGATGTATGATACATGTCCCTGTGTTGGTAATTATTCCAGTCCTAAACAAAATGGCATTACTTTTTGAGTCACCCTCGTATTTCATTGATAACTAGAACCAGTATTCTATTTACTTGTCTACTCTAGGCACAAGGTCCGAAATACTTGGTGAGGGGGACAGTTGATTAGATCAACCCCAGTACGCAACTGGTACTTAATTTATCGACCCCGAAAGGAGAAAAAGGCAAAATCGACCTCGGCGGAATTTGAACTCAAAACGTAAAGACAGACGAAATACCGTTAAGCATTTCGACTGGCGTGCTAACGATTCTGCCAACTCACCGTCATGAAAGAAGCTAATAAATATTCCTTTTTACTCTAGGCACAAGGCCTTAAATTTTGGGGGAGGGGTAAGTCGATCATACCGACCCCATAATGCAACTAGTACTTAATTTATCGACCCCGAAAGGATAAAAAGGTAAACTCGACCTCGGTGGAAATTGAACTCAGAACACGAAGACAGACGAAATACGCTAAGCATTTCGGCCGGTGTGCTAACGTTTCTGCCAGCTCGCCGCCTTGCAATATTCTCTTTATTGTCGCATCATTTTGCTCTTGATGCATTCAGCGATCATTGGTAGTTTTCAGAATATCTTTAAATTGCTTTGTAAGTTGTCGGTAAATGACAAGTAAATAATTGCATCGTATTTTGTTCTTTCTCGGTTTCAGTTTCAAGCTGTAAATCGTTATGAAGATATCATTTTCTTTGCAGCCATAAGCTCATGTTTCATCTCTGCTTTCTACATTTTCCTTATGTATTACTCTTTTTCAGTTGACTGTGGATGATTCTTAGATTAACTTCACAAAATTAGATATATTCTCAGACGAAATGTGTGTTTAGCGTAATTTTCCGTATAGAAATTTTCTAAATATGATACACATCCCATTTCTCGCATTTGTTTCACTTACAACAAATACACTAATCTGCAGCTCACGTAACAATTTTCTCTGGAAGCAAAATAATGTAATAATAAAAGGAACAACAACAAAAATAAAATCAACAGCGACAACAACAACAACAATAACAACAATAACACACTGTAAGACAATTCACAGTTCTCAGCATCTTTAATCAAGTTTTTAACTGCGATGCAGTTCTAATGCATCACCATCTTTGAAATAACGCGAAAATAATGCGCATGAAAAATACATAAATCTTCCGAAAGGTAGAATTAATATTGACAAGCTATAAATTATTTAAATTCCCTTTTATATATTCAATGCTTATGTTAAACCGTAAAATTTCGTAGGAAACAAATTACTGTGAGTTGATTTACCGTTAGGAGGGGGGAAAACTAACGATTCGGACACTTGTACTTTATCGGAAAGAAATGATATGGAGTCTCATACCATGGTCGTCGAAAGGTAAATGGAAAAAGAAGCGATGAGATAGTAAGGTATTGTAGTAGCTGTTGGGAGAGCAGGGGGTGGGAAAAGCAGTGTGAGTGTTATAGGAGTATGACACTGTAAATATAGTGGAAGGTGATATGTGTTGTGCAGGAAAGGAGCGATGAAGGAGGGGATATAGAAAAGAGATTGAGTAGCAAACGTTTCTTAGAAGGGCCCAGTTGCTTGAAATAGGAAGGACGTTGTGAGGGCCAGATCTAGTGAATTAAGCGGAATATGACAAGGTCATGAGGAAGAAAAGGATGGAAAGAGGGTGCGAGAAAAATAAATAATTTTGAGGATTGCAAAGAAATAAAAAAGAAACGAACGTATATATCATGTTCTATGCCGTATATGCGGCATTTTCTTCCCAAAACGTCTCCAAAAATTCAATTCAGGCGATGTTGGGACTTCCGTAAACTTTAATATGCTAAAATGATTTTTCATGGGTATGCTTTATTGAAGTTGGGATACCCGTGTGTCTTTTATTCCATCAAATTTGCTGACAACGTCAGCAAATTCATTCATTCGCCCGGGAACGTGTCTGAGCCGATGGAGGAACCACTGGGTACCATCCGTTTGTCATTGGTCCTAGCTCCAAGGCTTTTGCCTTACGTCCTCAAACCACCCGAAGCCGGCAGATCTTTAACAATATCGGCCCAAATGTCTTTGGTATTTGTTCCGGCTGTCTGCATTCTGTGTCAAATTCCGCGTCGTTGCTTCGTGTGTGCGTGTGTGTGTGAGGGTGTCTGTGCATGTGTGTGTCTGTGTTTGTCTCCCACCATCCTCAGCTGACAACTAATTTTGGTGTGTTTACGTCCCCGTTATTTAGCGGTTCGGCAAAAGCGACCGATAGAATAAGTACTAAGCGACCGATAGAAGAAGTACTAAGCTTACAAAGAATAAGTTCTGGGGCCGGTTTGTTCGACTAAAAGCGGTGTTCCAGCATGGCCACAGTCAAATGACTGAAAGAATTAAGAGGATAAATCATCAATATTACTGCATCGTGGTAAGGTTACATGACTTCTTGAATGAAAGCGTGCCTGTGTTTTTAAATGCTTATTGCGTATCATAGTTGAATTGCCGATCGAAACACATCTATGCACATTTTACATAAACACATTAAATATAATAGATACACAACACGGAATTGAAACTTCAGTATATCGTGGGGCTTATAAATACTATTTCTTGAATGCATCCTTGTATCTGACAGTGTATTCATCAATAACTTCTAATTTATGTACGTGGTCAGCAAATTTGAAGGGAGGGGCTTAGTTGAAATCTATTCCCCTGAAAGTGGTCACAGATTGATCCCTAATGGTACTCAATGCTTCTCCACGTCTTTATAGCTTTTACTTCCCTTGAGGATTCACCCATCGCTAAACATCCTGACCTCTCTTCTAAAAGTGAATCAATATGCGCTACTAGCATTCTTCTAATGAATCTGTTTCAAGCTTCGTTAATAAATCCAACACGCGTGAATGACTTGCTTTAGATTCGCTTTAGATATAATGATACAAGCTCTTTATCCCACTGTGTATAGAAATGAAGCATGATTTTTCAAGCTACAATCATGGCAGATCATCTCTTTCCCACTGTTTGTTAGTCTATATCTAGTCGATTTCAGGGTTGTGAGCTTTTGTCATATTTCACTACTGTTGTTTCTTGGACCAATGAGTTATATTACCTTGTGGTATCTATATAAAAGATTGTGCTGTTGACAGTTATGTGCCTAGATTATAGAGCAGCCCAGTGTTATAATAGGATACGATGCCCCAGACATTCAAATCGTAAATTCGAAAAGAAATCTAATGCATTTCAGCCTTTGGATCAACTGAATTTTCTTTTTACTGATCTTTCTCAGTTGTTGTTGGCACTCCGTCGCTTACGACGTCGAGGGTTCCAGTTGATCCGATAAACGGAACAGCCTGCTCGTGAAATTAACGTGCAAGTGGCTGAGCACTCCACAGACACGTGTACCTTTAACGTTGTTCTCGAGGATATTCAGCGTGACACAGTGTGACAAGGCTGGCCCTTTGAATTACAGGCACAACAGAAACAGAAAGTAAGAGTGAGAGAAAGTTGTGGTGAAAGAGTACAGTAGGGTTCGCCACCATCCCCTGCCGGAGCCTCGTGGAGCTTTTAGGTGTTTTCGCTCAATAAACACTCACAACGTCCGGCCTGGAAATCGAAACCGCGATCCTATGACCGCGAATCCGCTGCCCTAACCACTGGGCCATTGCACCTCCACGATCTTTCTCAGTATTGCGGCTTCTTCGTGCAATAAGTTTTCTCATCTCGGTCTACCTATCAATATGGTCGCGCTAACCTCTCTTTGGATGCTTTCTTTTAATTTTCCTTTCCATTGTTACAAACGTAGTTGTATTTACAAGTAGTGCAGTTATTTTACTGATGCGACCGAATCCCTGCATGCATTGTTCTTCGTTTTGTTATGTGTAAGAGTCATTCCCCATTGTCATCCAACGCATAAAATATTTCCAGAACTAATTTAGTCCATTGTTCCTTCTACATTATGCCAACAATTCTGCTGAGGCATAACTATCAATATTGTTTCAAATTTTAGGCGGTGAACTGGTAGAATCGTTTGCACGCCGGGAAAAAAGCTTAGAGGGATCTCGTCTATCTTTACACTCTTTCGGATTCATTAAAATAAGTACCAGTTAAGCACTGGGGTCGATGTAATCAACTTGCCTCCTCTCCCGAAATTTCTGGCCTTGTGCCCAGTATTATTTCAAATTTTATTTTAGCATGTCCACTTCTCACATCCATGCAGCCAATTACAGTTATCATAGATTTGTATTAGCCTTAGTTTGTCGATCGTTGTTCCGTATCTTCCCTAATTGTGCCGAGTGATGTTGCAATTCTCCTCTATCTCGGATTCACGTTACATTTTCGTTGATTTGAGGACCCAAATAAGGGAATGTGTTCCTTGATATCAGCTGAATGCCATTGATTCAGGTGACATCAATGTTGGTGCCATTTATGTTTGTTTGTTCTCCATCTTCTCCTTTCACCAACACCCTACTCTCATCTCACTTGATTTCCATACCGTTTTTATTTGAAGCAATATCTAGTCTTATCATGATATAAGATAATTCGCTTTTAGATTCGGTTAACAAATCATCTGCTTATTGTAGATTGGTTATAACTCTTCTGGCAAGCTTCACACTGCGCATTCAAAATCCCCAAGACTTCTTTTCATAATTTACTCAACAAAAGACTTTGTTTCGAACCATTATATTATTTTATTGTTGTTTAGAATTACAGACGTATTTTTCTTATGTAATTATTCCTGTATTCCGAATAGTTTTTTTAGTGCCTTTAGCGGAGGCTACTCTGTTGCAGACGATCCAAACCAGGTCTCTGGTTCGAGGATAAATTTTTCCTCCCTCTCTTCCGATCAACTTTTGAGGGCTTGAAAAATATCACGAACACTGCCTTTTCTCTTGAAGAAGAAAAAATGAGTTGTTAATGGTGCATATCATCATGCCTCCCAACAATACTTCTCTCCATACCCCAAAAAGGGTTACAGTAACTTCAACAAATACATTTTCACGGCAATCATTTTCACATCCTATATTTGTTTAACTGTCACCCTTTTGCAACGCTGCTTGCTCTGCACATTTTTCCTTTTCGAATGTAGTTTTTTTTTCATGGTTGATTTGTACTTTTGGTATTTATATTGCTTCAGTGACTTATTAAACTGTTAGTAAGGCAAAAGCTATATTTATGTAAATGGTTCTCCGTCAAATTATCGATTTAGTTATCTGCAATGTTTATAGTTACACACTTACGATCAAGTGTGGAATGGAAGCATCAAATATACGTTTGTTTTGCTATTAATTATAAGCATATGCGTAGTCTGTTACACTTTATTCCCAGGAGAAATGTAAACATTATTTTATGTTTTAGCTGCTAGAGGTAATGTTAATTATCCTATCCTCAAGAACATTTCCAGTTTTGTAGCAAAAAATAAATTACAACGAAACAATAAAAATTTAAAAAAATAAAACACTATCAAATAACTGTGTTATAAAAAATTAATGGAAACTCTTATCGGAAATAATTCATTGTAATTCATCGATTAATTAATTTTTTATTGTTTTCATATTTTATTATTATTTTTTGTATTTTTCAAAAATTCTTTAGTTTATTTTTTCCTTTGAACCGTTGAAAATAAAGAAAAAAGGTAATATTCAATGCTTTTGCTGGACAAATTTGTAATATCTGGTGTAACATGCAATTGAAGAGACGTGATAACTTTGATAATAATTGATAGCTTCTTGCTAGACAAATAATCCTGATCGATATCACAGTCTTTAGGGAATCAATAGTTAACATTTAAAAATCATTTTACCCCCCCCCCCCCTCGTGCTACATCTCTTATATTCTGCCTCCGTCTCTCTCGCTCTCTTTCTTTTTCTCTCTCATTAAAGAAAAAAAATTATTAAAGAGTCATAAGGGAGAGAAAAATCAAGAAGTGAATGTAATGAGACAGAGACCAAAGAGGAAATGTAGACAATAGAACAAAGATTTGTTATAGGTCTAAATATGAATAGATCGTGCTTATGTAACATAGTAAGTAATATAACGTACGCACTTGAAACGGCCTCAGATTTAAACACCGGTGCGTAATATATTTATAATTAATTTTAACACCAAAATTTTCTATAGAGTTCAGGGATAGCATTGAAAATTACGACTTATAGAAAATTTGGTAGGATAAAGTTAATCATGAGAACACCGTACTGCTAGCACAAAAATAAGCACAGTAATGACTTGTAAACATTTATTATACTTCGTAATATATTATGGTTGCAAAACGAAATGCTCTGTCCGTGGAACAGTTAATATATTTATAATATGCCGAACCACCTTTGTGTGCTCCTTATCAATATTATACACATCGGTATTTTAACCTAAGGCTGTTTCATCTGTTTTGAATGCGTATATTTATTTAATTCTAGCTTGGTTAGTTTTCTGATAAATCAGTAAATGTTTCGTTTATTGATTTCTATATCATGACAAGCATTTTCGGCTTAACTCAGAACGACCGGCATATTCGTCGCTGAGGAAGCCAAGTCAGGTTGAGACCGTGTTGGCAATCCACCAACGTTCTGAGCAAAGCTCTGTATTTTTAACGCACGAGTCACTTTGAGTAGTTTCTTTGTGACAAAATACTAGAGTTAATGTTATTTCACGTTTGTATACAGATGGTATACGGTTCAAAATTGTACGAAAATCAAAAGACAGAGACAAATGGGGGAACAATAGACAAGGTATATTAGTTTTACGCTCAAGAAAATAGAAGAGTCGTTGACGTTTCGAGCCTACGCACATCTACAAAAAGCACTGAGGAAAGAAAACAGGCGAAAATAAAATAAAAGAGGAGCGAAATAACGACGTGTCTAGATTAACTGTTGCACATTATATATATCATATACACGAGTATTTTAAGAGTGAGTCACACATTTTTGATCATTCGATATTATCCGAATAGCTGATAAGAAAAAACTTAATTCAGAGCCGTTTTAATCTTGATATAAAAGCAACAGAGGTACTAGTCTAAACTAGTCTAATAAAATCAGCCAGTCGAGATTTTTCGATACGTTAGACATTACATACCAGAGAGGTTATTGTGTATAAGGCCAGCTAATGAACTCGACGGATATATTTATGAATAATTAAACCGTCTTTAGTAAAGCTTATTCCACTCAATAAGATTCAGAGTGTTCAATATCTACATACAAATAAAGGCGGTGAGCTGGCAGAAACGTTAGCACGCTAGGCGAAATGCTTAGCGGTAATTTCGTCTGCCGCTATGCACAGAGTTCAAATTCCACCGAGGTCTACTTTGTCTTTTATCCTTTCGGGGTCCATTAAATACGTACCAGTTACGCATTGGTGTCGATGTAATCGACTTAGTCCATTTGTCTGTCCTTGTTTGTCCCCTCTATGTTTAGCCCTTTGTAGGCAATAAAAAATTAAGGATCGTTAGCACGCCGGTCAACATGCTTAGCGGTATTTCTTTTTTCTTTTCCGCTCTGAGTTCAAATTCCGATGTGATCGGCTTTGCATTTCAAACTTTCGGGGTCGATAAAATAAGTATTCATCAAGCACTGGCAACAATGTAATCGACTTAACTCCATTCCCAAATTTGCTGGCCTTGTGCCAAAATCTGAAACGAATTTCTATGTACAAACATCATTGTATTGATTGGTATCGTAGTAGTGTT
>NC_068981.1:185215511-185216457 GCF_001194135.2 Octopus bimaculoides
ATATATATATATATATATATATATACGGATCATAACGTGGACTTCTTGTTAGAACACCGCATACTGCATTATTCACCTTGAGAGAGCCTCTCAAGGCTAGTAGCAGAAAATCATCAATGGGAAGCGTCCGGACATCGCATGCCAATCAAATCTCGCTGCTACGATATATAGCATATCAACATCTTTGGAGACACTGATTTTGCAAATAGGCAACTGGCTTATTACAAATCAATTATTAGCGACGAAAACAACATTAATACAGAAAAGGTAATCTTATACCCAACTTAACATGACACACTGAATACTGCGTTATTAGCCTTGACAGATCCTCTTATAATGTATATATTCATAGTAGTGAGATTTGATTGGCATGCACTGACCGGACGCCTCCCACTGATGGTTTCCAATAGAATGAAATCACGTGATATGGGAGTTCTGGGGCCCATGGTAGACGATTCTCGTCTGCTACGATCTATATGCGTGCTTATATGAGAGGATTAAGGTAGTTGAAATATGTTTGTCACATAAACACTGCAGTTATCGTGGATTAAACATCTCTCGTATGGTAAAAAGGTTTGAAAGCATCCGGTTCGCTCAGTGTCGCCATCTATTAGGAAACCCAGACATCGACGTTTCGAGGTTTTTGACTCTTGTTAATGACATATAGATAAGAGTTGCCTCTCTTAGCTACATCTCATTGACAAGAGTTAAAAATCTCGAAGCATCTATGTCTGGGTTTCCTAATAGATGGCCATTCTGAACCGGGTGTTTTCAGACCTTGTTACCATAAAAGAAATTTTTCCTCCATGGTAATTGCAGTGTATTTGCTTTTGAGCAATTGAAATATGTGACAAAGATATTTCAACTAGCCTAAATTCTGCTCATCATACCTAAATCTTGGTGGCAAATATACTTCACGTATATATATATATATATATATATATAT
>NC_068981.1:185216565-185221003 GCF_001194135.2 Octopus bimaculoides
ATATACATATATAATCAGATAGAAAAGAGAGAGGCGAGATATGAGGGAGACTCGAAGTGATGCCTGTTAAATACGAGGGTGTACTGTAGAGTTTCTGGTCTTGGATAAAAGAAAATACAAGGGGATCAGTTAATTATGATTACATTCAACATATCCCCCTCTCAGATTCACACACTTATTGCAGCAGTCCTTCAATTTTTCTAAGCTCTGTAAGAGAACTCAGAAGTTTAGGCCTCCAACCAGGCCTTTCAAGACACCCTCGTATATTGGTTGTGTTGCTTAATGGTAATGGCTCTGTTGATGTCACCATTGCTAATACATATACCAATGTTATCTTTTTATATCATTTAGTCGTTATTCGTAATTCTCTCTGCTGTCGAGTAAAATTTGTAATAAACTCTTAAATATATGCAATGATTTCAAGTCTGATTTGTCAATCTCTTATAGAACCTTAAGTTTACTTAACTTAAAACATTTTCACTGATTTTAGCATCAGATGGAAACTAAAAAAATCTATAAAATTAGCTAAAAGCAATTTTAATTGATTGAATCACTTTATTTTGCCGGACCTTGATCTAACAAGTAGTTTGGAAAACCTTGAAAAATTATCTGAGATTCAAATTGAAAGCTCAGTATAACACATCATATATCGTATGTTTTCCTACATTTTAGATTTCATATGATGGTGATTAATTTATGTTTGCTATGATGATGGTGATGGTTGTATGTGAAGAAAAGCGGCAAAGATAATAAATACATAAATAAAAAAAATATGTAAATAAATATCGGAGAGAAAAGGAGTGAGAAAGAAGTAACCACTGTTAGTGAAGGGCGGTGGTAACGGTAAGAGAAAGAGGAATTACTATAACGACCGATATTTTACGAGTAGACATGTACATAAATCAAAACGTACATAGTTCTATCTATCTATCTATCTATCTATCTATCTATCTATCTATCTATCTATCTATCTATCTACCTATATGGACATATATATATATATATATATATGAGTTACCCTGACATACACACACAAACATACACAACATACACACACATACACATACAAAGAGTTGCACATACACACACATCCACCCACATATACGCATACAGATATTTTATTATGAATAAGCCACTCAGGTGACTTATTTATAATAAAATATCTGTGACTTATTCGCTTATGACTCCATCGCTGATGTTCCAGTCAACTCATACATGATCAATACATTTAACTCTACTAATTCTATAGAATAACATACTTTAGAATAGTATAGAATTCTACCACCAGGAAATGACGTGTTATTTTATTAACAAAACTAAATACTACACATCCACACAAATATATATATATGCAGCGATACATATACGAATGTACAGATATATACGTATATATATATAAAAGAGAACAAATTTCAAAGGTCAGTGTTCATATTCACTCAATGTATTTCAAAGCGTCGGAATACTCCACACTATACTTAGGTGCATTCATATACACAAGATATAATATAAAAATATGTAAATATGTAAATGTACTTGCGAGGTTGTATGTCCGTATTAAAATCACTGAGGATATTAAACTATACACATGATGAATGTATAGCGGCAATCCAAATAGATGAGGATTTTGGTATAAAATGATTTTAAAAAGACTCTTGAGCAGGTGCGAAGTCTTTCGGCCGTTTCGAGAAGGTATTCGTTGGTATGAGCGAGTTAATTCCAACCATAACAATCATCTCTATTTCTTTCATCAGAGTTAATCTAAAGAATTTATAAGAGTAAATAACCGATAGAATTAGCACCATGCTTTAAAAAAATAATAATAAGCACTGGCGTTGATTCATTCGAGTGAAATTCTTCAAGGCGATGCCCTAGCATGGCCACGGTCTAATGCCTGAAACAAGTAAAAGATAAAAGAAAAGACAAAAGATATTCTACACATTTTGCTTAATAATGATGGTTAATGGTTGCTTATTAATGATATGTATGTGTGTGTGTATGTATATGTTTGTGTGTCTGCATTTGACACCCGATGTTACGTCCGCGTAATTTAGCGGTTCGGCAAAAAAGACCGATAAAATAAGTACTACGCTTACAAAGAATAAGTCCTGGGGTCGATATGTTCGTCTAAAAGGTGGTGCTCCAGCATGGCCGCAGTCAAACTGACTGAAACAAGTAAAAGAAGGGAAAGAATAAAAATGCTATAAAGGAATTTACCATTGTAGCGTTCTTTCAGCTGGCACTCTCAATCTATGTTTCTTGAATAGAACATTTATCCGTTTCCGAGAAATACTGGTTTCAAATTTTGGCATAAAGCCAGTAATTTCGTGGTAGGAGTAAGGCGATTACATCGGCCCAAGGTGTTTAACTGGTACTTATTTTTATGGACCCTGAAAGGATGAAAGGCAAAGTCGACATCAGCCGAACTTGAACGCAGCACGAAAAGACGGACGGAATGCTGTTAAGTACTTTATCCGGTGTGCTAACGATTCTGCCAACTCGTAGATACTTTTGCCTAAAAATATTGATTTCAAATTTTGGCACAAGGCCAGCAAATTTGGTGAAGCGTGTAAGTCTATTACTCTCCTCCCATCGTGCTTAACTGGTGGTTATTTTATTGACCCAAAAGGATGAAAGGTAAAAATCAACCTCGGCGTAACTTGAATTTAACATAAAGACTGATGAAATGTCGCTGAGCATTTTGCCCTGCATGCTCACGATTCTGCCAGCTCGCCGTCTTCTTTTCCGAGAAACATTTATTGGCTATGTTCCCTCGCTCTGTTCGAAATTGCGAGTTTCCTTAAATTAAATTCGAAACCACGGTGATATTGTAACTAGGAGAACGTATTTGGGGAGTGAACTCCTTAATGACAGAATCATGCTTACATCCATTTACAAGCACAGTCAACCATCATTCACTCACGAGAATACGTTGGTAATATGTACCCATGATTTTGCTAAACCGTTCTATATGACTAAGTAGTCGCAAACAAACTTATACACTCTCTCGGCCACGTTATCCCTGACTAATAGTCGATTTACGATGACACAGTTGGAGAGAGAGAAAAGAGAAGAAATTAAGGGGGGAAAGAAAACTGCTTCAGACCCTGCTTACTTCTCATTAACAACTGGAGTAAACAACTGGAGTAACGTAAAAGCCAATGCCTTACATACTTACTTTAGTATCGTGAGGCAAACACCCTAACCATTAAGCCACATTACAGCAAAGTTTTAAAAAATATATAATAAATGTATACACACACATATTTGTGTAGTCGTTTTATATATATTGTGCAGAAACTATTCAGAGGTAGTAAGCACAACCCTTAGGAAACATCATGAATTTATTTATAGCAAAAGCCAGGTTGATTAATTCAGTCTGTCTTGAATAAGAAATGATTTCATGTTAGAACAGAAAACCAAACATACGACCTGCAGCAGTTAATGGTGAAGAAGTATTAATTATTTGTTATATCTGTTCGATTTCATAATCTAACCGGTGATTAAAAGGAAATTAGCGTTGAGCAGGAACGAACTGAGCTTTGTTGTAAGATAAATATCTTTAAATATAGAATTCCATTAAGTGATCAATTAAGACTCTCAAGATACTTTAGTGCTTCATTGATGCGCTGAAAGATTTTATTCGTGTTATTGTATCATTATTTAGTTTAGAGCAACGCATACTGGTTCGAAATATACGACTGTATTTACAAATATTATCGAAATGTAAGAACCATAAACGACTAGTAGACATAGTGCCTATTTAATCCGTATGCAATATGGAAGTAATTAGACACGATTTCTGTTGATTGTCTTAGTTGACATATATGAAGATCAATCGACACAGCTTATAAGAGGATGGATAGAGTTACGTAGATTCAGCAACAATCATAATGAAAAAGCGTGGATGAAGAAGTTTAATATTATAACAAAAGAGTCGTGCAGGATGAAGGCTGATGTTCTGAATTAAGATGATATTGCGAACTTAATGCTGTGCAACCAAAATTCAATATACATATATTCCTTGAAAAGATTCATTGTAGACAGTTATTAGCGTCAAGTCCATTTATTTAGAAAGCAATTGTTGAATTGATGTTGTATGGATGCAGAATGAAACTTAAATACTGAAGATTTTACGGCATTGACTAATTTTCTTCTCCTTTCAGTGATGACAGCATCTTATTTTATTTGGTAAAGTCTTCAAATACACAGGGATGCGAGCAGCTTTAGATTAGACACGTTCCTTGATGGATTGACAGTTTGTCTCTAAGATCAAAGGCCATTCTGTTATAGCACGTACCACAGACTCCTTCATTCAATATCAAGGTCGCACTGCTCCCTTTCCCAATCTTGGTCTCACATAAGCATACATACAGATACACGCACATGTACACGAAGAAAGACACCTGCGAAAACACGCAGGTGCATATATATATATATA
>NC_068981.1:185221407-185222123 GCF_001194135.2 Octopus bimaculoides
AAGAATAAAAAGTTTAACTTTCAATCGAAATTGAATTCTTACTAAGGATATGAAAGTAAGAGTTTATGATATTAAATTGTCTTTTTCTGTTTAGCTACGTATCACACGGTTCTTTTCTATCTCTTTCTTTCGCCCTCTCTCTCTTTCACACACACACACACACACACACACACACACACACACACACACACACACACACACACACACACACACACTCTCTCTCTCTCTCTCTCTCTCTCTCTCTCTGCATATGCATACCTGTGTATGTGTGTGTGTTCATATATGAGTATGTAACCTATGTAGTAAATTTATATGTACATCTATTTGTATGTATGTGTGTGTGTGTGTGTGTGCGTGTGAATGTGTATATATATATGTATGGATATAAGTATAGACATACATGCATACATACATGCATACATACATGCATACATACATGCATACACAAAAACACGGACGCACACCCGCACACACATACTCTCATACATATTCAATGAGAAATTCTCTTGTCTCGGGCAAGTTACGACTAGTATGATCTACATTACTTTACTCACTGAGGACTGCACGGTGCTATGAAACCTATGTTGCCAACAACATATTTATATTAATATATGTTGAAATAAATGTGTGTATATACAGATGCACTTATAGATATGTATATATATATGTACATATATATATATATATATATATATATATATATATATATATATATA
>NC_068981.1:185223673-185224196 GCF_001194135.2 Octopus bimaculoides
ACACACACACACACACACACACACACACACACACACACACACACACACACACACAGCTACATATAGACACATGTACATGCATGTGTATATGTGTGCGTATTCTCGAGCGCGCATTAAATTGAGGCTACAATTTTAAAGCAAATTTAAGTAAAATCATGGAATATTTCCGTTGAAGGTGGTCGGTACGAATTAGTTTTAAGTTTTGGCTCAAGGCCAGCAAGTTCGAGATGGCGGGGACGGTGGTGTTGGTGGCGGTGTTGGCAGTGGCTACTCCAACGATACCAGTGATCGACTTGTACGTATTTAATAGACCTCAAAAGGATGTAAGTCAAAGTCAACCTCGTGAGGAATCTGAACTCAGAGTGTGAAGGCAGACAAAATAACACTAACAAGTTTGTCCGGCTCGCCAACGATTCGGGCAGCTCAACTTTTGTATGTATGCATGAATCTATGTAAATATTTTGTATGTATGTATGTATGTATGTATGTATGTATGTATGTATGTATGTATGTATGTATGTAT
>NC_068981.1:185224502-185232217 GCF_001194135.2 Octopus bimaculoides
TATAGAGAGAGAGAGAGAGAGAGAGAGTTAGAGAGAGAGAGAGAGAATTCGTCAACTGACTTTAAAGTTATAATTGTGCTATAAATAAAACATGTGTTCGTATAACTGAAATATTCTGGAATCTCTTCCACATGCCCATTCGTACACACAGATATTTATAATAATAGTAATAATAATAATAATAATAATAATAATAATAATAATAATAATAATAATAATAATAGATGATGTTGCTTGCCCCATCTGACACTCGAAAAGTCAAGAAGGAAGGCGAAAAAGTAGAGAGATATAATCCTCTTAAGTACGAAATTGAAGATAGTGCCAATTACTGTTGGGTCTTTAGGAACAGTATCAGAAGGAATCATGTGGAATAAAGGAAATTGGAATAGAACGTCCAGTAGAACCGTTACAAAAAGCTTGCCTCTTTGGCACGGCCAGAATAATCAGGCAAGTATTGGGTAGTTGAAAATAACAGATTGTATGGTACTGTCGGCAGCAGGCAGCAACCCGTTACGCATGCAAGACACCAGGAGTTCCAACAAACCTGAGACGAAAAAAAAAAAAAAGAAGAGACATGATAATCATTGTCAGGCGTAAAATTTGTGGAGAGAGGGATAATCGACCTCTTTGCTCAGGTGATACTTGATTTATCGACCCGAAAGGATGAAAAGCAAAGTCGACCTCGAGTAGATTTCAACACAGAACTTGAAGACAGAAAAATGCTTCAAAGCAATTTTTTTTTTCTACATCCTAACCATTCTGCCAGCTAGCCACTTTGATAATAATAATAATAATAATAATAATCCTTTCAACTATAGGCACCGGACCTGAAATTTTGGGGGAGGCGTTAAGTCGACTGCATCGACTCCAGTGCGTAACTGATACTTAATTTATGGACCCCGAAAGAATGAAAAGCAAAGTCGACCTCGGTGAAATTTGAACTCAGAACGTAACCGCATACGAAATACCGCTAAGCATTTCGCCCGGTGTGCTAACGTTTCTGCCAGCTCGCTACCTTAGTAATGATGATGATGATGATGATGATGATGATGATGATGATGATGATGATGATGATGATGATGATGATGATGATGATGATGATGATGATGATGATGATGATGATGATGATGATGATGATGATGATGATGATGATGATGCATTTTTCCGTTCTGTATTCCGAGTTATTTCAAAATGGATTACATTACATTTCACTTTTGTTACATACACGTTGGTGTTACTGCAGAAAATAGTACATTTTTTTTTATTATTTACTTGTGGCATCTCTAAAATTATTATTTGTATATTTCTTGTATTATATATATTTTCTGATATTTTATTATTATTCTGCTAACAATTTTTATTTAGAAATATTTCTTTTATGAAATATTTATTTTAAAAATACTTTTATTTCTTATTTGATATTTTTAAGTTTTTGTTTTTGATATAGTTTTCCTCCAGTAAAATTTTCTCCTCAGCAAAACTGAATTCTCTCAAATTAAGATATAATACATGACAATTATAATAGATCACAATTAGCAACTTTCTCTGTTGTGTGATATTTGCTTTGGTAGTGGGAAAGAGGAAAAAAAAATGGTATAAGCGGAAAATCGTGTTTCTCTAGAAAAATACTGCTATGCGCATGATTCATTCTGACACACAAATTCGCACACATATACACACACACACACGCACACACATACATGCATACATACATACATACATACATACATACATAGTTACATGCATACAAAACGCGACCACTCAAACATATATGCAAACACAATTATATATATATATATATATATATATATATATATATATATATATATATATATATATATATATATATATATATTCACATATACACAATTCTAAAAGTTAAACGTAGGCATGTGCGTGCGTGTGTACTTGTAGAATTTTATATATCCGAGTATGTATGCCCAGATATGTATGTATGTGTGGATGTATATACACACATATATATGTTTATATCGACTCCTAGATCTTGTTGAGATGGATGTGCCCTTACGTGCCCTCAAAATATACATCCACACATACATACATATATGGGCATACATACTCGGATATATAAAATTCTACAAGCACACACGCACGCATTTGCCTAAACACTACACACACTTTTTCTCTCCTTGTTTCTTTCTGTGTTCCTTTCTGTGGAAGAGCGTAGGCTCGAAACGTTAAAGACTTTTTCAATTCGCGAGCGTTATACTAATACATCTGTTTGTTTTCTATACTACCTGTCATCGTCTGTTGTTTTATTGTGAATTCTCCCTGTATATATATATATATATATATATATATATATATATACATAAATATATATATATTTTTCATTTCCTCTAATTTCAGCTCAAAGCTACGGCCATGCTGATGCACCGCCGTTTTGCTACATTGTTATTACGGAGAGCCTCCTCCAATATGTGGCGCTTGGTGAAGAATAGAGTTTGATGTAGCTACCCTCATTTGCACCTCTTGCCGTGAGGTAGTTTCATCTGGGACTTTCGACAGGAGGAGGTCCAGCTTTGATTTTAAAACCCCTGCATCTACTTTGTGCAGGTTCCTCAGGCTCTTTGGGAGAATATTAAAAAGCTGTGGGCCCCTGAAACCCAAACTGTTGCAGTAACTGGTCCTGAAACGCAATGGTGTTGGTGGGATCTTTGGCAATATGCAGTGTCGTCCTGTTCTGGCATTGGTGTAGCTTTCAATGCCATAATTTGGCACAATTCCTTCCAGAATCTTCCAGATGTATATTACTGCATACCTCTCCCGCCTTCTCTCCAGGAAGTAGAGTCTTAGCGGTTTCAGCCTTTCCCAATAGCTAAGCAGTTGCAAAGAGACAATCTTCTTTGTGAATTTTCTCTGGATTGCTTCAAGGTCCACTGTTAATTTCACGCTGGTGGGTGACCATAGCTGTGAGCAGTAATCCAGGCGGCTGAGGACGAATGTCCTCCAGAGGACCATCATGGTTTCCTTATTTCTGGTTCTGAATGTTCTCAGGATCCATCCAGCCAGTCGTCTGCACCTTGTCGCCATCCTGGTAATGTGCACTTGGAAAGAGATCCCTCACTGATGTAGGCTCTGGGATTGAAATTCCCTGCGTACTAGTGTACTCTGTAAGTTTTGGACGTTGGTAGCGCAGGGGTTGGAATTTTTCAGCATTAAACTGCATATTATTATCCTCAGCTCATCTGTAAATTGAGTCTAACTGCTACTGCAGATGTGCAACATCACTGGGGTTCTGTATTTTCTGTAAGACTTTCGTATCGCCTGCGTGGCTTGCAAAGGTGGCTATCCGGGCACTTGAAGGCATATCCGAGAGGGCTACTATAAAAAGCAGAGGTCCCAAGACAGTGCCCTGCGGAACACCGCTCACAGTTTGTGTTTTCATAGAGGTGGCTCCATTAGCCACTACTGCCTGACTTCTATCTTTCAGAAAGTCATGTAACCACTCTCCAAGTTTTCCAGCTATGCCAAGATCAAGCAGTGTGTAGCATATCATACCATGATCCACTTTGTCAAAAGCTTTTGCAAAATCAAGGTATATTACGTCCACATTTGAGTTGTTGAGTAACTGCCTCAACACCAAGTCATAATGTTGTAAGAGCTGGGTCAGGCAGCTCCTACCTGGTCGAAAGCCATGCTGGGTATCACTCAGCAAGTTATTTTTTTCAAGGAATGCGATTAGTTTCCCTCTGACTATCTGTTCCATGACTTTGCTGATGTGTGAAGTCAGAGAGATAGGCCTATAGTTTTTTGTATCTGCTCTGCTTCCCCCTTTATGGATTGGGCATATTATTCCCTCCTTCAGCTTGCTTGGCAGTCTGCCATTTGCAAGAAAGCTCTGGAAGAGAATCTGGAGGGGTTTTGCCAGGGCACGCTTACACGATTTGAGGAGGATTGCTGGGAAACCATCAGGACCAACAGTCGAGTTTGTGTCCACTTCATCTATAGCTAGTAGTACATTCTCTTAGCTAGTGTCGATGCATTCCATCGTAACTGCCTCGTTGGTTATAGGGGAGGTGGCAAAGAAGTCCACTGGTTTATTCACTTGTCTGTTTTCCAAAGGGGTAGTGAAGACACTTTTGAACTGGTCTTTCAGTAACTGAATGATCCTAGTTGGACTATCTGTGAGGAAGCCCTCCTTTTGGAAGAGGGGTCCTATCTTGCAGCGCACCGAGGATGTTTCTTTCGCGTAATGAAAGAAGGCCATTTGGTTTGACTTAATGCTTTCTATAACCCAGGCTTCTTTGTCTACTCTCTCCCTCACATAGGATTGTTGCAGCCTTTTCTCAATCTCCATCAGTGTCGTTTTTAGGCGGGACCTTTCGCTACTTTTGGGATACTGGTTGAGTCGATTTACAACCTTCGTCCGTCATCTCATGAGGATCTTCCTCTCTCTTGGAATCTTATTCTTATTTGTCTGGCCTTGTGCTCTGGGACATTTCTGTCACACACACACACACACACACACACACACACACACACACACATACACATATAAACATGTTTCTATGTGTGGGTTTCTGTACGGGTTCGTGTGTTTTAATGCTGTTAAGCGACTATTCTTATTCACCTTATAATTTTGTATATTCATTCATACTCTGTTTTGAAAACCATTTTGCGCAATTTTGAAAATATACCAATCTAATACAAATATGATTCTTTGAAAATGGATATAACAGTCCATTGCTCAGCTGAAATTCTATATATTTTAGTCTCATTTCGGTATAAGGTCCGCAGTTTTATAGGGGTTAGAAAAACATTTGACTCTCTCGAAAATCGTGTGTAATCTGACTGATGTATCACCATCAAAATCATGCCCTGCGTCTATGAATCATGCATCTTAATTCCTCTTTTATACTCTTTAGAGAGAGAGAGAGAGAGAGAGAGAGAGAGAGAGAGAGAGAGAGAGAGAGAGAGAGAGAGAGAGGGAGAGAGGGAGCGACTTGGTCATAAGTAATTTTGCTTTGTTCAGAAAAGATTAATATAGTTTACAAATTGTCGATTACGTCGACTCCTAACAATCAAGCTCTTCTCATTTTATCGACTCCGAAAGGATGAAAAGCATGGTCGACATAAGACTGCTCTGGTAATATCAAGGACCAGACACCGAGGCTTTACTGCTTGCGACAGAGAACAGAAATCAATTAAGATTATTGATTACTAGAGCTTCTAAAATGATAACCAACAATTGGTCGGGCTAGACAGGACCGAATGAATTTTGTTCAACAGTTAGGTCCTATATAGTCCCCAAATCAAGTGAACATAGCAGTGAAATTTCTCAAAAGATCATTCCACCCATATAGTTAAAGGGTTATTGAACGATGTAATGACTGGTATACAAATAATTGGATTATAACGGGTGGAACGCGTCCCATTATAATTTATTTCGACAACGATTGATCTGGGAATACACATCAACAAAAAGTATTGATTTCTAGCTCAAGGGTGAAAACTTCTACCTGGGCATTCAACCGGTAATTTACTGTAACTAAATTTCCTGCAATTACATAGTGTCAATACAAATAAGGAAAGAGGAGACTGGGGCAAACAGCGACACACATACATGCATACGTACATACATACATACATACATGCATACATACATACATACATATATACATACGTACATACATACGTACGTACATACATACGTACGTACATACATGCATACATATATACATACATACATACATGCATACATACATACATACATACATACGTACGTACGTACATACATACATACACATACATACATACATACATACGTACGTACATACATACATACATACGTACGTACATACATGCATACATATACATACATACATACATACATACATACATACGTACGTACGTACATATAAACGTACATATACATACATACGTACGTACATACATACATACATGCATACATAAATACGTACATACATACATACGTACATGCATACATATATACATACATATGTACAAACACGTATATATATTTGCAAATACATACACACACAGATGCACGCACACGCACACACATAAACATACACATACATATACACAGATATATATATAAACCGACTGGACCTTCAGAAGATTCCGTAGAAACCAGATGTATTTAGAGAAGTTTTTCCAAACGCCAGCAATGTTCAATTAACTTAAGCCATTTCATATAGAGATCAGTTAATACCACTGAGATTGTCATTGCCTTCAGTCGAAATCTATTATCTGACATTTTATTTACGCAACTTGCACACAACCACACGTACTTATGTACACACATATATACATACATACATTAGTATATTTATCCAAAAGTGTATAAACAAACCTTTAGCAGAAAATGTATGTTATATAAATTACATATATGCCGCCGCTCACTTTAGCTAATGATATCTTCAATAAAAATCCTATTACTTTAACAACCCGGCATATATCCATTTGATCTGTTATAATAAATCATAGCTTTGCCACATATTTGCATATGTCACAACAACCAAACTATATTGCTATACTATTATCAAATTTTACTAGAAGCAACTTCATTGAGGAAATTCAGCATCACAATTCATTCTATAATTCATAGGGGGGAATGATCAGAAAGGATATTGATCAGACACGCTGAATAATAAGCCAGAATAAATAAAGTGTTTCTAGTTTACAAATAAAACGCAACAAAACATATGCATAAATATACAGAGTCGTATAGACATGTAAATTGTCTCTCTATGCACGTCTTATGTATGTATGTAAGCATGTATGTATGCATGTATGTATGCATCTCTCTATCTCTCCCTATATGTATATATACATGTGTATGTGTGTGTGTGTGTGCGCAGAATATGTAGCATACATTGTGTTCAATTTTTGAATGTTAGATCTGAGAAACTATATATATGAAATATTGTACGTCGTAACATTCCAATTTTTAATAAAACACTATTCTTAATTTTTTTCTCTCCTTTCAAAAAGTATACCATACATTGTACTTTTACGGCGTTCAAATTTCGACTCAAATCTACTCTCTCACATACACACACAAACACAGAGGCGTGGCTGTGTGGTAAGAAGCTTGCTTCCCGACCACATGGTTCCGGGTTCAGTCCCACTGCGTGGCACCTTGGGTAAGTGTCTTCTACTATAATCTGAGGCTGGCCAAAACCTTTTGAGTGGATTGGCAGACGGAAACTGAAAGAAACCCGTCGTATATATATATGTATATATTTCTATATGTGTATGTGTGTGTGTTTGTCCCACCCCCCGCCATCGATTGACAATCGATGTTGGTGTGTTAATGTAGCGGATCGACAAAAAGACCGGTAAAATGAGAACCAGGCTCACAAAGAACAAGTCCAGGGGTCGATTTCTTCCACTAACACCCCTTAAGATGGTACTCTAGATTGGCTGCAGTCAAATGACTGAAATAATTAAAAGAATAGACATATATATGAATGCATATATACATACATATATATATGTATATATATATATATATATATATATATATATAATAATATTAGGGACAAAATCCAAAATTACAGGTAAAAACTCAATTAAAATCAATTTATAAAAAATTAAGATTAAATTGAGCCTTATAGATAAAGTATATATAAAATATATAGTTTTAGGGAAAATAACCAATTTTCAAGAACTCATCTATTTTCAAGAACTCATTTATCTTATGATATTTACTTTACTTTATATTA
>NC_068981.1:185233892-185235882 GCF_001194135.2 Octopus bimaculoides
CATACATACATACATACATACATACATATATATATATATATATATGTGTGTGTGTGTGTGTGCGGAATGTAGATTTGTGTACTTGCATAATTCATTTCATGTTATTTTATATTTTGGTGTCTGCACGTAGGAATTTAAGAGTTCAGTTATCTTACTAACGTTACTAAATCGAGTATTCTTTATTTTTCATTTTTGCTCTTATCGCTTCGTGGGCGTTAATTTGAACTTTATTACCTTATAATGTTAGTGTTTATCTCCTTCGTGCTTTCCACATGTCTCCACAAGAAAGGATACTCATTCAGTTAGAAACACGTCTGTAATTCATAAACCTTTCTATTTAATTGTTGCTTCCTTGTAGAGAATGAATTTCGTTGGTCGCTTGATCAAGCCATGTGTTTACTTTTGAAAGTGTAGAAATGTAACTGAAGAGAAGGAGCACAAAACAAATATGTAATAACTTTAAGTTACATAATGTTTTGTAATTAATTTGAAACATATGTAGTACGTAAGTACCCACTAATATATATGTGTATGTATGTATGTATGCATGTATGTATGTATGTATGTATGTATGTACCCAGACACCCACTCACATAAGCATCTATACATCTAATAGGCTGATCTACCAAACCTTGTTACTCCAAATTGAAGGAAACAGATCTAACAACACTTTGAACACAATTTACTCAACACTGCTTGTCACAGTTGACCGGTTTCTTTCAGAATGCAGTCAAGACGTGAAGACAATTTCGCATCTCATTATGCCATAAAGGTCTTGCGTTAAACTAGGCAAAAACGCTACAGAAACATATCAATGCTCCAGATTGGTTATGGATTAACTTGTATGAGCTGTGCATCTGTATTTCACTGGCATAAAAGGCCAGGCAAAGGACGTTCACCGAGAAGCTCGTGGTGTTACCCTTCTTCGACTACAAAGTTACTACCAACATCCACTTGCCTCCCTCTGATCAGGCATTCAACAAAGAGTACTTTATGGAGTTTTTTTTTATAGGAGTTCAGGAAGTGATCTCATGACGAAAGGTCAGAACACCTGCACTTGGACAATGCAGCAGTCTACAATTCTGTCCTGGTATTGACGGAGATGGGCATCAGATCTGTACCTCACCCTCCTTACAGTTTCCAAGCTGAAAGAGATACTCAGTGGCTGACCTGACATTGAGAAGAAGGAAGTTGTGCTACGGATCGTGGAAATCTTCACTTTCGCGGATATTCATGGATCCTTCATAAAATGGCTAGAACGCTACAATAGATGCAGTGAAGTCAGAGACCCTACTTTGAAGGAAGTTAGAGTTTTGTGTTATTCATTAATCTCAAAATTTCCGAAATGCTGCACTTTGGATGTATTTGTTTAAGGGTAGATTAGCATATAAACACTCTGTTTATTTCTGTATACGAATGAATAGTTATTTACATATGGCCTCATTATGCGACTGTCTATGTACATATCATTATCTAAATCTGCATATTTCTGGAAGTGAAACTTTATACACATCTTCTGTATTTGTATTTATCGCTGGCGATCTTTTCCATATATTTAAACGTTTTCCGAAATAAATATACGCTTCATTTTCAAGGATCTGCACAAGCACTTAGCTCTTTGTACAATACAGCTTACAGTAGAAACACCCGTAAGCTAATGAATGACATTACGTAATTCCTGTTACCTTATTCTTTTATTTTCAAATTGCGTTGTTTATATTTGTCTGTCTGTCTGTCTGTCTCTCTCCCTCTCACTCCACACACACATACACACAAAGCACACATATAGACGACTAGCTTCTGCGCGTTTTCCGTCGACCAAATTCACTAACGTTATTGGCTGGCACGGGGCTATAGTAGAATCACATGCAAAAAATTTCATAGAGCAAAACTGAAATCGAAACCTTGTGGTTGAGAATTGTGAAACGCAGTTCTTAACCATATCAACGTACGCGCGCGCGTTATCATTTATATATGTATATATGTATGT
>NC_068981.1:185235985-185240766 GCF_001194135.2 Octopus bimaculoides
AATTCGTTTTTAACGGTTGATGTAATATAGTTAAAGGAAAATCTTCCATGAAATGAGATTGTCATTCCAATTAGAAGGCAGAATTTCTCATCCGGTTTGTTGAAAATATGATGACCAAAACACAGCAGATATATTCAATATTGTCATCAAATTAAAATTTCTAAGAAATAAGATAACGAAGCTGGAATTGTCTTCTCTTCAAGGTTAATTGGGAGAAGCAGCATTCAATTTTTTCTTACATATTCTGAAGCACATGCATAAATTTATTTTTTAGGATCAGTATGACCAAATATCTAAGTTCTCTCTTCAACTATACAATTTTGTGTTCGACTATTTCTTAATTTAGTCTGTTTTATTACAGATTTTTTTCATATTTACGTATTTGCTTCTTACGGCTAAGTCCTAAATCCATATTCCAATAAAGTTCATGACTCCATTTTCGACGTTTGCAGACTTTCACGGGCACATTTTCAGGAATTTAAACATGTTTGGCATCTGCGTTCTATCTTATGACTTTTCTGCCGAAGTTTTATCTGACTATTAGGCTCCTACCTTAGCTATCACATGTTAATTCGTTATGTTGTAGTCAAAAGTTTTGTTTCATGTTAGTATCCACGAGTTAATTATTTTTATGTGTGTTTTATCTGTTTTTATTAGGACATTATGTTGTGACATGAGAATAGATTTTCTCTAATTCCAGTGATGATAAGTCGCATAGGGGGATCTGTTCAAAACACCTTCCAAAAATATCTCTGCACATCCAGTAGCAATTCAGATTAAATTTCCTCTTACCAAAGGTTAGTCTGTTTTCTTACATTATTTCTTATGCATTGAATTTAATTCATTAGATTTAAAGTGAAATGAAAATCAGATAAGTTATTAACTGTTAGAGTGTTTATACATCGTTTTGGGAGACACTGTGTTTGACGTTTCCGTTGTTTCTTATATACCGGTTCAATTTGTGTAAACTTTCCTCCCAGAGGTTAACTTCATCACAGGCACAGTCGTGTTGACTTACACACACACACTCAAACTTGTTTATATACAGTACATATATATATATATTTATGCACATATATGCAAATACATAAAGATATATAACCAAATATAGATATATCTTTATAAATGTATCTGTCTCACATATACATATATATATGCACATGCGTATATATACCTATACACATATCTATTCATGTTTTTGTACACAGGAACACACTCACAAACACACATAGGCAGCACCATAAGCACACAGAAATATACATACAGAGAGAGAGGGGGAGAGAGAAAGAGTGAGAGAGAAAGAGTGAGAGAGAAAGAGAGAGAGAGAGAGAGAGAGAGAGAGAGAGAGAGAGAGAGAGAGAGAGAGAGAGAGAGAGAGAGAGAGAGAGAGAGAGCGAAAGAAATGATAATGCAAACGCTTCACAATTATATGCATTATTACTGAGTCAATTAAAGCGAAAGATTCATGGCTGAGTTGTAGAAGCAGAATTAACATCAAATTATTGTTGCTTTGTTATCTTTGTGTCCAGTTTTCTTCTTCATTGCTGTAAATACAGTATTGTAATGTGGTAATATCAGTATACTTTATTTAACTATACCAATTTATAGAAATTGTGAAATGCACTGTTTTGGCTTTCTTATTATTAATAATTTCATTATTTAACAATACTTCAAACGCGACGCTCATTACTTCAATCACAATATTTACCGCTTGCCTGCGGCTGGAGTTTGTTAAAGAGAGAAGTATGGAAGAAAATGGAAGCTAAAAAGACACAGAAATGCTAGGCTGAGGGAGAGTAAAGAAAGAGAAACAAGAGGTAGACGAACCATACAGCGACAGTATTATGAGTGCGTGGTACAGAGAAAAGGCTAAGACGAAGACAATAGTGTGATTAAGACAGCAAGAAGAAGAAAGACGCAAATCATAGACAAGTCTATGGTATTTGAGAGCAAGAGAGGAAGAAAAACAGTAAGTCAAGTGAAATCTATCTTAAAGGCTAGAGACATGAGAGAAACCAGACGGTAACGTCGCTCATTTTTTTTTGCAATCCTTTGTAGGGGAAGACTGATTAAATATTTGATAGAATGAAAGCCATTATGAAGGCAAGTTTCATGGTTGTTTGGTAAAATTAATATCAAAGTTCTCTTGGTTTTTGTTAGTGCTCTTTGTTTTGACTTTCCTCTTAATGCATTCAGCATTCTAAAGCTTAAATATCAGTAAACTTCATTCACCTGAAAACAATCGTTTGTAATATATTTATATACAGGGTCCGCCAAAACATGTATACACACTCCAAGAAAAGAGAAACTCGTAGAAATATTTTAATACAAATTTTTTCAGATATCACGTGATTAAAACACTTTAACGTTAACCTCTCTAATTTCAAGTGCTTAAAATTGTGGCCGTTTTCTCCATTTCCTTCCAAAGACTTACATTGTGAGGGGAACTACTCAAAATGGTGTTTGGGTAACATCGATCAAAGCGTCCATTGAGATTGCTGCACATGCCGTTTCAATTTCTTCACTGTGGTCAGTTTTCAGTGATACACGACATCTCTGAGGGCGCCATGTAAGTACAAGTTCTTAAGTGTTAAATCAGGGGAACGTACATGTAACTCAGCTGTACCTCTTCCTCTTATGTAGTGTCCTGGCAAATTCTCGTCAAAGCAAGTTCGCATGTCTCCGCGTCATCTTGTTGAAGAAAAAAAATCATCATTTCCATAAATTGCATGTATGGTAGATAAAATGGACATGCATAGCAAGTCTAGGTTCGCTTGCCCAGGAAATATATATTCAAAGAAAAATAATTCTTGTTGATAGTCCACACTGACCACCGTTTATTTGACTGTTTTGTCCACATATTAGGAAACAAATAAAGATATATAAGGCAAAAACGGTTAACGGTAACTTGTATGAATCCCATGATGTTTGAATAATTTACTATTAAACTATTTTTCACATGTTTTCTTTCCCCTGATAGACTTTTCACACTCTGCGTCACACTGAATCTCCCCGACAACTATGTCCAGGGTACACGTATCTGTGGACTACTCAGCTACTTGCACGTTAATTTCACGAGCAGGCAGTTCCGTTGATCGGATCAACTGGAAATATATATATATTGGATGTTTTGCGTTCTTGTCCCATTTTGCATTGTATATATATATATATATATATATATATATATATATATATATATTACGGAGATGTACTTGCATAGTAAGTGACCTGATCTGAGATCGTGTGTTGAAACGAAAACAATTGCAGCGTGGAAGGTATTTATAAGCCATTTAAGAAACACACAAAAACCGTTAGATTTACTTCAATATTTAAATTTAATTTGCCAAAATATTTTCGTCGCTTTGAGACCGCGACCTGTTCACTGACAAAATTCCGTGCTGCACGGTCTCAAAGCGACGAAAATACTTTGGCAAATTAAATTTAAATGTTGAAGTGAATCTAACGGTTTTTGTATGTTTCTAAAATGGCTTATAAACACCTTACACACTGCAATTGTTTATATGTAAGCAAGCATTGGTGTGTGTAAATAGAAAGATAGAACAGTGGGGCCATTAAATTCACGAAGTAGAATTTATATTTATTTGAAAAATATTTATGAGATCCCTCTATCTTTACTCTGAATTTCAGAGAGTTTTGCGCACGAGACACGTCTCCGTTGTTGTGGTTCGGCGGATATTGTTGTGAAATAATAGTTGGCATTATTAACCCCATACATGTACAAGCTAGGTTTGTTGCGATTGGTCAAGATTGGTTACTTGATCATATTTGCAAGTGTCTGTAAAGTCATTATCCTTGAACTACTGCTTTATTCATAATTGTTGTCTTAAAGAGCAATGAAGTTGCGATTTTTAGAGGCAATTATTTGGACACTATTTGCACGAATTAAAACATTTGAGAATTTAGAGATAGAGAACCTTCTATAGTCATTAATTAGTCTAATTTTCTAATAAGCTATGCCACATTTTGACCTTATCAGTTAAGCAACGGACATAGCTCGGTACCTCGTTAAAGAATGGGTTGAGTCTATAGCTATTTCATGTTAATGGAAGAGATACCAACCATGAGTCTTCGAATTTCCAGACGAATTATGACAGGGACATGTATTTTCCTGTTCTTTAACCAATATCAGGGGAGACGTTGAAGAAACGATTCTTAAAAGTGTTCACTTTTATAACCATATAACTTTATCAATGCTACGCTGATTTATTACGATTGTGTGGTATACGAATATTTAACGAAGCGGATATCCCTGGAGCGGATATATGAACGAATTTCGATAGTTAGAGATTGATTGCTGGAAGTGTGACTTTCTATATCTGTTTTTGTGAGTGGGTTGTTCCCGTTTGTAATGTTTGAACTAGGAAAGCAATTTTTTTTCAATACGTGAATAACCTCCAGTTAATCCAAACATGAATAACTGCACGTTGAAGAGCTTAGAGAGTAATTGTGTATCGACAGAAGACGAGGTCTGTTGGTGATATGATATTTCCATGTTTGTGGTAATACGTACGTTGCTTGATAGATTAAACCAGTTATGTTTAACTATATTTCTACTTTGCCATAGACATTTTGTGAGATAAAAGTGCGAAGTGGCTTATAATTTAATCCCCCAACGTTATCACAGAATGTCACGAAACTTCTGCCCAGAATAAATTAAATGTGTATGGAATATGTCCAGTATAAACCTGGAGAAAACATAGTATAGATGTGGTTTAACACACGTTTATGTAGATTTTATATATATATATATATATATATAT
>NC_068981.1:185240945-185242125 GCF_001194135.2 Octopus bimaculoides
ATATATATATATATGTATATATATATATTGGTGCAGGCGTGGCTCTGTCGTGAGAAGCTTGCTTCCCAACCACATGGTTGCAGGTTCAGTCCCACTGCATGCCACCTTGGGCAAGTGTCTTCTACTATAGCTTCGGGCCGAACAAACCGTTGCGAGTGGGTTTGGTAGATGGAAACTGGACGAAGCCAGTTGTGAATTGCGTCATGGTGCTATTTTTCTCACAGACGGTGCCCAACTGGTGCCTACTATACTGAGTACTCGCCAAGATCAAAAGCAAACAATGTTCATGCTCGAAATTAAAAATATAAAATGGCGACAATTTATCCATCACACACTATATACATATGTGTGTGTTTGTGTACGTGAGTGTGTGAGTGCGTGTGTGCCTATCTGTCTATATATATAAGAGACCAGATTGTAAGTACGCCGCTATATTTATATGAAATGGAAAACCTAACATGTGACAAGAACGCAAAACATCCAGACAATTAGATGATATAAAAATGGGACAACAATACATCCAGACAGACGATACAAAAAAACAAGTACGGGTCATTCGGAGTTTTCTTTCTTCAGTCGAGTTCCAGATTATCTTTGCAATTTCGGCTGGTTATACTCGAGATTGCTCCAATCTGGCCAGCCCCAAGGAAAAACTAAGCTAAGAGCACTAGATTCCTTGGAAGAAAGCAGCGAATGTAGACGAAAACAAGGACGGAAAAAACGGAGAAATGGTACATAAATACAAATGCAAAAATGACATTAACAACAGGTGTCTTTCGATTAAGGACGAATTAAATTAAGCTGGCGTATATGGAAGTGAAGCCTTACGGCAGGGACATAGGCGATAACAGGCATAGGGAGGAATACAGATGTTGCACAGATGGTAGTCGAACCAAGAAAGAAAGGTCAGGCTTGGCCGAACACCGGCCACATGAAGAGAGAAGAGAGAGAGGTAGCGGTAGAGGGATAGAAGGATTAGGGAGGGACGAGAGAAAAAAGAAAACGGCCAGAGTGAAGTGAAAGAGGAGGGAAGGTGAGAATGAAGAGAAAGCCAAGCCAGGAAAGTGAGAGTGGGAACGAAAGAAGGAAGAGTGGAATGAACGAAGCAAATGTGAAGGGGTTGGTAGAAAGAAGGAAAGAATGAAAGAATAATACATACATACATATATATATATATATA
>NC_068981.1:185246206-185247357 GCF_001194135.2 Octopus bimaculoides
ACCACACAGCCACTCCTACGCCTATATATAAATTATATAAATATGTACGTATATATGTGTGAGTGGGTGTTTGTGTGTGTGTTGCGTGTAAATCTATCTATCTATCTATCTATCTATCTATCTATCTATCTATCTATCTATCTATCTATCTATCTATCTATCTAAATGTATGTATATGCATATCTATATGTCTATGTTTGTTAATTACCTCTCGTGTAAAGATCAATACTTCTGATGAAGTCTAATATAAATAAGCGCGACGAGGTTTTAAAACATTAAATGGCATCAATATTGATTTTTACGTTTTTTGTTTTTTTTTGCCTTTTATTTCAGTTGTGGTTGAATCCAGTTCGTTCTATGAGGTAGCGGATTGTTAGTGGTATTAGATGACACAAGGTTCTTTTATTTTAGACACTAACGTAGCTGTATTATAAGAAGTTTTCTTCCCAATAGTATGTTCCAGGTTCGGACCCACTGCATAACACCTTGGGCAACTGCCTTTCACTATGACCTCGAGTCGACCAAAACGTGATGAATGGATTTGGTAGTCGGAAACTGGAAGACGTATATATATATATACATCCGTCGTACATACATACATACATGCATACATACATACACACATACATACGTACACACAAACACACACACATATATATATACATATATATTAGACAAAAAGAGATAACAAAGCCAAGACTGTGAGGAGTTTTCAGGACTTTTATAAGGAAAGAGATATAGATATAGTGTTACAACTGTTTCTGGGATATTATGGACATCCCTTCATCAGAGACGGTGTGAGATGGTTAAATAGAGGTAAAAGTTTGAGTTCGAAATAAGGAAATATTACGGAAAAGGAGGAAATAAGAGAATGAAAGTAGGTGTGAAATATAAAACATTGTAGTTGTAGTTCCATTATTCGAGTAAAGTTGTAAAGTTGTGTATAGAAGTAAAAAAGTTTCCTGTACATGGTAGATAAGTTCCAATGGTAGTTCATGTTCCAATAGTAGTTCATGTTTAGTTATTTCTAAGTATGGAGCCGTGAATTTTATGTTGCAAATGAAAATTTGAAGATGTATTGGTAGTATTTGTGGATAGGCGGGGGGAGAGATGTATGTGTATGTGTGTGTGTGTGTGTATATATATATATA
>NC_068981.1:185247454-185250592 GCF_001194135.2 Octopus bimaculoides
ACACACACACACACACACACACACACACACACACACACACACACACACACACACACATACACAGTCAATAAAACATATATCAGAAGAGAAGCACAATCTAAAGAATAGAGCAGTAATTATTACAATAAAAATACAAATTTGGGACATAGAGTTACCATAGGTTTCGTATCCATAAAACCAAAGCCTTGTGGAGAGCTCGTGAGATTCTATACAAAGACAAAATGTTCCTACTGGAAAATAGTTAGGCTTTTTCGGGCCTATAAGGGTTGTTTTATCCTCTGGTTCGGGGGAGAAACCCCGTCCTCATTAACGTTTTTATACGTTAAGATTTAAATCTCGATTTCTGAGCGTTTCCTCTCGTCCGCAACGTAGAAATTTTAAATTATTTGTCTTCGTATAGAGTCTGACGAGCTGTATACAAGGTTTTTGATTGGAGATACGAAACATTTGGTAACTCTATATCCAAAATTAAAATTTTTGTTGTAAAATTATATATTCATATATACACACTCATATATAAGTGTGTGTGTGTTTGTGTGTGTGCGTGCATGCATGTATGTGCATTTCTGTGTGTTTGTTTGTCCCCGCCATCACTTTAGAACCGATGTTGGTGAGTCTACGTTCGAGTAACATAACATTTCGGCAAAAGACACCGCTACAATAAGTATCATGCTTATGAAAAGAAATTATTGAGGTCGATTCACTCGACTATAATTCTTCAAGGCTGTGCTCCAGCATGACCGGAGGAGTGTAATGTTTGAAATTAGTAAAAAGTAACAGATGAATAATAATCTTATTGTTGGCTGACATCGCAAATGCACGGTAACTCAGGGGAAGTGTTTCCTGGTGTATTATATGCCGACCAAAGCCTTTCAGCTGCAAATTTGCTTGACAGATATTGTTGGATTTTTACAGCTATTCGCGTTTTAATACCACCATGCAATGCAAGCATTCTGACAATCTCTGAACTGAAGAAACCTGCCTTCCGTCCTTTCTTTCTCCCTCCTTGCAGTTTCGGTGACTTCTTTTTCTCACTAAGCTATAAAGAAAGCTTAATAAAAGTTTTCGAATTCAAGAATTTTCGATGTTTGTTCTCATATTATATGCCACTTAAGCCAGATGACAGTCTTTCATTTTGTTTCTTTCGCAGCTGTACCTGAAGAGCCATTCAAGGCAGGTAATGGGTTCCGACCGTTAATCTTCGTGATTCGTTTAGCAACAACTTTATTACCATTGGTTTCAAATTTTAGCGCAAAGCCAGTAATACTTGGTGAGGTGGGGGTTAGTTATTTAAATTGACCCCAGTGTTTAACTGGTACTTATTTTATTGATCCGATTGGATGAAAGGCTAAATGGGCCTCGGCTGAAATTGAATTCAGAACTTAAAAGCCGACTAAATGTCACTAGGCATTTTACCCAGTGTGCTTACGTTTCTGCCAACACGACGACTTACAACTTAATTAATATTGAATATCATGGTAGAAGAAAGCAACATGGATAGAAATATGAAGCAATAATGTTCCAATTAAAATGGCTGCGAGACTATTCTTTTCTCCTTTAGCACAAGGCCCGAAATTTTGAGGAAGAGGCCAGTAGTTTAGATCGACCCCAGTACGCAACTGGTGCTTAATTTATCGATCCCGAAAGGATGAAAGGCAAAGTAGACCTCGGCAGAATTTGAACTCAGATCGTAAAGACAGACCAAATACCGCTAAGCATTTCGCCTGGCGTGCTAACGTTTTTGCTAGCTCGCCGTCTTACAACTTAATTAATATTGACGAATATCATTGTAGAAGTAAGCCATATGGATAGAAATATGCAGCAATAATGTTCCAATTAAAATGGCTGCGAGACTATTAATAATCTTTGTCTACATTCACTGCATGATAATTTTAAAATATGGCAGATTGTAGATTTGAAAATGTAAAACAAATTTATATTCAGTATAGATGATCGCTGAAGTAATCTAAATGATTTTTTATCTTCCCTATTGTATAGTTGTTTCTTGTTACTATGTTTAAAGCTGCCTTAATTATTTATATTAAAACTAACGCAAAATACTTTATGCGCCTATCCATGGAAAAGTATTTCAAATTTGTCATCTTTGTTGCTTGTCTACGTAAGCCATGATGAAGCAGACATCTGATGAAAGACACTTCACTCGCTTCCATCCTGTCTTTTCTCCATAGTTTATTTAGGAATCTCTTCACTTTCATTTTTAATACAGAAAGTTGTGATTTCATGAAGATTTGAGGGCTATTTCTATCTGACTCAACAACCATGTTATGTATTCCTCGAAGGCTTGCGACGAAATTCGTTTTGTTGCCAAGTAGGCTGTGTATGTTTCTTCTCAACTACGAACGAGCTTCTCCTTATCACATGACTACTCTATGCCCGTGAATAGTTTTATCGGTGTACCAAATCCCCCAGAGAATATAAAACTCCAAAGAACTGTGCATTTCATTGAAGGAGAAGTAGAAGGGGAAAAACGTATGTAAACGTAAACGCAGGGAAACATATTTTGATACTAACGAGATTCTAGGTGGTTGTTTAACATACTGAAAAGAGGGGCTAATTATGCCAAGAGGTACGGAGTCACTGGATAATGTAATTCATTATAAAATATGACCAATATGTCCAATTAACATAGGGTTAGTCATAGCTGGGAAGATCGTTTCATAAGTCTTCTAAATCGGTTTTGGATTATGAAGCATCCAAGATGGCGGTGTGCTACGTACAGCCAATAAGCGTATGGAAATCGCATGATGTCATTTATTTGTCCGTATGTTATTTATATTTGAAAATTCTGTTTATTAGGTGTGTATAAACGAGAACTCAAATATAATGTTACAATGCAGTGGGCATCACTGAAGGGTGACCAGTTTCGATGGATTCAGTCCATAAACTGATTAGTTTTCTTTTACTTTTCCATCTGTCAGAAATATTCTTCTGGAAAAGACCAGTCTCAATCTGTAAACATTACTCACACACACACACACAGACACACACACACAGACACACACACACAGACACACACACACACACACACACACACACACACACACACACACACACACACATACACAAATAGGCGGTCACAAGCGCACAGAGACACACAGAAGCTCATATATATATATA
>NC_068981.1:185250607-185252126 GCF_001194135.2 Octopus bimaculoides
ATACATACTGTGAAGGACATGAAAGGTAAAAGTTTTGGGCCTTGTCCCTGGAATAGAAAAGAATATACAGCTTATCAAGTCGGCGATCCAGCAGAAACGTTAGCACGCCGGGTGAAATGCTTGGCAGTATTTCGTCTGTCTTTACGTCCTGAGTTCAAATTCCACCGAGGTCGACTTCGCTTTCATTTTTTTGAGGTCGATAAATTAAGTACCAGTTGCGTACTGGAGTCGATCTAATGCACTGGGTCCCTCCTCCAAAATTATGGGCCTTGTGCCTAGAGTAGAAAAGAATATTTTGTGACTTAGTAAGAAATCCTCATCACCGAACACTTCGTATTCCTACCAAGCTTTCTTCTTACTAATTAATATTATTCAGTCCCAATGCGTCTTTTACAATTCTCTGTGTATTTCTCCTTAGATGGGATAGAATCCAACTGACCGTTCCATTAACATGTTATCTAATGATAGTATATCGATAAATCGATATATTTATCTCTCGCAAGTGTGATAAATAGAGGCAGTTGCACGAATTTTCTGTTATCAGCGGTTACCGTTCAATAGCTCCGAATGTCTATTTATTTCAACAAAAGAAAAAAAAAATCAACTGCTTATTTCTAGTCGTAAATGATGTGAGACGGTTCCAACTGGGTTACAGAATCGCTCAACGAGAAATTACCAGCACGCCGTGGTAATCACCGCCTTATCGTGGAATTAGAGAAAAAGATAAGTAAATAAATATATAAAAATAAAAATTAAAAAGCTGGATACTGCTTACAATTTGATATTCTGCAATATGATAATCTGCCAATACTATGCAATATCGCCAGAAGTTGCAAAACTCACGAAGCAAATAAGGCTTGCGAGGAAAATTCTTGCAAATAGGCCAAGGTATTCATCATGTTTTTGGCACCTGGTTGTAAGTATTTGGCTCATTCTTCGGACAACATACATATAATAGATAGATAGATAGATAGATAGATAGATAGATAGATAAATTGATATATAAATATAGATATAACAATTGGTTATTTGTACCGCAAAGTTTTAGAGAAACCGTATAAGTGCATAATACATGTATACATTTAAGTTTATATAAATATATATATATATATATATATATATATATATATATGTCTCAAAATATACAAAGTATACAAATAATATATTATACACACAATCATACATGCACACACGTCCCACACGTTTCCGTCAAAAGATTGCTGCCATGTTGGAAGAACTGCCTTCAAGAGTTTAATGAGATCGACCCCAAGACATATATTTCAAGCTCTGATACTGTTTCCATCGGTCAGTATTCAGTTTCCATGTCATTATTCAGTTTATTTCAAGATTTCGAGCCAATAGAGAAAGAACCGGTTTCCAACCTAGATCCAAGGATCGTACATTGGAATTTCAACATCAACAACAAGGTATTTTTGTATGTATGTATGTATGTATGTATGTATGTATGTATGTATGTATGTATGTATGTATATATATATATATATATATATATATATAT
>NC_068981.1:185252786-185254013 GCF_001194135.2 Octopus bimaculoides
ACACACACACACACACACACACACACACACACACACACACACACACACACACAAGCCCACACAAGCGGTTAGTGATCGTGGAAAATAATACTACAAAACAAATTAAGATCTGTGAGCAAATTAATACTATGAGTTTAGCACGAGTTTTATCACATTGAAAAGTAAGACTAGAACAAGAAGAAGAAACATTTGTATACGTTCAGCTATAATGAATTATATATAGAACAGAATAAATTTAATATCATATGAAGAAGAGTCTATGTCTCGTTCCTACATATCACTGTTATAGTTTTGGAGCGATTTTTATTTATGTAGAATATTAAAATTTATTTTCCATATTTCTCCTTTTTAATTTAGAAAAATAAAAAAAGCAAGAAGAAAATAAGAAACAAAAACGAACGAATAGATAGCTTTCGCAATCATATTTCTAGCAGCCAATTCTAATCAATTTTATTATTTTGGCAGTTCAGAGTATTGGAAATTCTCACTTATTGATTCTTATTTCGACCATGCAATATCCTTATCTACAGCTAAATACCCGATTAATTTGAATCAAACGCACATACACAAACACACTGTGATATGCATGTAGGTATTCATTTGCATATGTATGTATTTATGTATGTATGCAAGCATGTATATATATATATGCATGTATGTATGTATATATAAGTATAAATATGTATGGAGGAATGGATGTATGTATGCACACACACACACACACACACACACACACATACATATACATAACTGCCACTAAATGTAACTAGGTTGTTAGAACACCTACATTGTTAGAAATAAGAGCTGAAAAGTTCTAATGCTGTAGTTAAAGGTTACAATTTTATACATATATAATGATTACATATGTATAATGAGAATTGTATAGGTATTTTATTACATAATAGTATATGTACATATATATACATATACTATTATATAATGAAATACGTATATATGTATATATATATTGTATCTATGTATCTATATATATATATATATATGCATACACGTATACATACATACATACACACACACATATATATATATATATATATATATATATATATATATATATATGTATGTATGTACACATATATACACGTATACATTTACACACATACACACACACACATATATATAGATATATATGTATGTATGTATGTAAGTATGTATGTATGCATATATGTATATATATATGTATGTATGTAGTATATATGTATATATATA
>NC_068981.1:185254226-185254929 GCF_001194135.2 Octopus bimaculoides
GAGAGAGAGAGAGAGAGAGAGAGAGAGAGAGAGAGTGAGAGAGAACGAACGAACGAACGAAAGAAAGAAAGAAAGAAAGAAAGTAAGAGTCAGAGAGAGGAATATGTATGGCAAAGTGGTTAGAGCGTCAAGTTTAGAATCGTGAGGTTGTGAGTTCCATTGCTGGACCGGACTGTAGATTTCATGCGACATTTTATATCACGTTGCTCCAGTTCACTTACCTCTTTTCTCAAGCTGTATCGGCCTTGGACAGCTTCTCCCTTGGACAGCTTTTGTTTGCATGAGCGACTGTTGGTCTCCCACAAATAATCTTTCCTGTACTTTTGCCTCGGAAGGGTACTGTCTAGGTGCACTCCCGTGATCACTCATGACCGTAGGTGGTCTCTACTTTATCCATATACACCCACATATATATATATTTGTACGTATCACATTCTGTCCTTCATGTTCACTCACTTTTACACCAACAACCATTGCTATTTGGTGCCAACAAATTATAATATCGAAACTGATGTTTTTTGATTCATAACTGATGAGGGATGACCGTGTTCACGTCCTTCGTGTGTTTTCCCTTTTTTGTGTATGTTCCTTCGTTGTTCACCTGAGCAACATTTTACTACATACATATATACATACATGCATATACATATACACACATACATGCATATATATCTCTATATATAGATACACATACCTATATATA
>NC_068981.1:185255174-185256162 GCF_001194135.2 Octopus bimaculoides
ATATATATATATATATATATATATATATATATATATATATATATATACGTATATATGAATGAATATATCTATTTATATATGCATGCATGAAAATTCTTGCACTAAATTTTATCTGCCTTATTCAATTCTATATATGTATATATTTTTATTTAATAAGCGCTCGACACAGTACCATATGATTTAAATTTTTGTAAACGCAAGGGGTACATTCATCCAATCAGATGTTTCTAAGCAGAGTGCATGTTTTCTCGTAATTCATGTTTTCTATGTATATCTATTCCGATCTATATTATATTGAAACTGATGTCATGTATCAATGTTTAGCAAAATCGTAAAGAAAATCTAGGCTAATGTCACTGGTTATTTAAAATTTATGTCTTTTTCCTTCCTACCACTCAACTTTTATGATATTAACTTTTCCTTACACAAATCCATTTTCCATCATAGCAAATATATTTATCAGTTTGTGACCACTTGCTTGTTACAGTTATTGCATCTGGCCATGCTAGAGCACTGCCTTGTAAAATTGTAGTAAAACATATTACCTATTGCTGATGTTGTTGATATGCTGTTATGGAAAAAGACAGGCTTATTACCTGGAAAAGAGAGGATAATCATGGAATCTTATTCCTGTCGTAATAACCGTCATCAGCACGACCGTTTAACGAGCAAGTCTCCAGTAGCCAAGGGGCTTAGACTTATACAAAAAACGATTGAGTACATTTAGGGGCGTAGTAACTGAGAGTAGTCTGTGGATGTGTATCCGAGCGAATGTCAAAAATGTATGAATCTACATACTTATCCATATTACAGATGTAAAGATACATGAATACAAGTAGCTAAAACTCATACGTATATGGCTTTCTGTGTTGCAGTGGTGTGTACGTCCTTGTCTATACATGCACTAGTGCACTATTCTTAAGTATCTGAGCAATCCTGCAATATATATATATATATATATATATATATATATATATATATATATATA
>NC_068981.1:185256303-185258000 GCF_001194135.2 Octopus bimaculoides
AGAGAGAGAGAGAGAGAGAGAGAGAGAGAGAGAGAGAGAGAGAGAGAGAGAGAGAAATGAAGAAATAGGAAGAAAGTGAGAAAAGACAAGAGGGAGAAAATTAGGAAATGTAAAAGCGATAAAGAAATGTGTCAAATTACGCTATGTTATATCAGCGGAAATCTATATAAGTGCGCGTGAGTGTATGTTCGAGGTCGTCTGTGTGTTGCCGTATCTGTGTATACATGTGTGTGTGTTGCTGTATGTGGATATTTACATATATAAATTTACATATATAAATTTTTGCATAAACAATTTTTGAACAATATAAACATACACACACATATATATAAAATTATTTATTGATTAAATCTAAAAATGCAAATATGAGCATTAAAACTTTTGAATGGTGAATAGTTTTTGACATTTTGATTAGAATTTTATGTCAAAACTGGCAGCTGCTTACCATTCAAGTTCCGTCTGGTTACATATATTTATCTAGCTCTTCGTTGCTCCATCTTCATCAGTAACCAATAATATTATATTCATAATTAATTTTTGCTATGCGTAAATGCTAATATTAAACTTGTAATAAAAATAATGTAGGTTTAGATTTGTCTTCACTTATTTATTTATCTATTTATATACATATATATTCTTTTACAATTACTTTGTAATCGAAGTGTAACTGTGTGAAAATTTGTTTCAAAAGCATTTCTCAGTCACAGCAACCAATGTAAAGATGCGCCATTTTGTTTTTATTTAGTCTTCAATTCATTTTGGTCGATTACAATCGTGGCGCCTTTTTGACGACATCAAATCAAATTTGATCAACAACAGCAGCAGAATTATTTTTGACACTGTTTCTACATTGGAAATCTGATAGGATGCTTAAACTCTTGCGAAAGCGATATAAACACAAGTTATGAAAACAAGAAAAGAAAAAAAAAAAGCGCAAACAATAAAATAAAAATAAAACAACAACAACAACAAATTAAATCGAAAAAGAATAAAAAAAAACGATTGAAATAAATTTATCCTTTGTCTTTTCGTTTACTTGTTTCAATCATCAGACTGCGGTCATGCTGGTGCAACGCCTTGAAGGGTTTTACGCGAACAAAGCGATCAAAAATATTCTTTTCTTTTTTCATAATGCTGATACGTATTCTATCGTTCTCTTTCACCGAATCATTATCTTAGAGAGACGTAAACAAACCAACAACTGTCGTCAAAGAGGAAGTGTGGCAAACACATACACAAATATACACACATATAGACACTCACACTTACACACACACACACACACCTGCACACGCCCACACCCACGCACACATATAGACACTCACACTTACACACAGACACATACATACGCACACACACAAAAACACACACATATAGACACTCACAACTACACAGACACACAGACACACGTACACACACACACACAGACACGCACACACACACGCGCGCACACACAAAGACACACGCATATAGACAATCACACTTACACACACACGCGCACACACGCACGAAGACACACATATAGACACTCACAATTACACGGACACACAGACACACGCACACACACAGACGCAGACACACACAGACACAGACAGACACACATTCACACACACACACAACACACACACACGCGCGCACACACACACACACGCAAACATACACACAAACACGCACACACCCACGCACGCACACACACA
>NC_068981.1:185258143-185263387 GCF_001194135.2 Octopus bimaculoides
CAGACGCACGCACACACACAGACGCAGACACACAGACGCAGACACACAGAGACACAGACAGACACACACAAGCACACACACACACACACACACACACACACACACACAGACGACCAGCTTCCGAACAGCTTCCATCTCTGAAGTTCAGTCACGGAGCCATTGTAGATGGTGTCGCGCCACGGCAGCGATACCCATGAACCACGTCGTTGCAAAATGAGCTTCATAACAGCGCAGACACGCCTGCAGCTATTGTGGAATACAGTGGAGTACTGAACAGAGGAGTTGATGTTGAAACGTGAAATATAAACAAACATCCGCTGTGGGGGCGGAATCAGTAAAACATTAAGACAAACTGTAAAAGAAAACTAATGTTGTATAAATGCATGGGTTATAGGAATTCTTCTGATGACTCTGTTTTCACAGTCTGACTAGTGCCGGTGGGGACCAATCCTTTTCAGTGTTTGGTTATGAGAGGAACTAAGTTTGGTGCTCTCTGAAAGCTGATTAACAGTATTAAACCTTGCAATTTCCTGATACAATGACTATTTACTCTTTGGTAATTTGTGATGTTAGTATGTAGGCGAAGGATAGCTTTTCTCTCTCTCTCTCTTTACTTATCTTCTTCTTGTACCAGACATTGGACTACGGCCATGCCGAGGCAGCAAAAACATTAAACTCAGTACGTTCGATAATTAAAAAAAAAATGTTTGATGCATATTCTATCGGTTTCTTTTGCTGAGCCGCTAAGTCACATGATCATAAAAAAAAATCAACACCGGCTGTCAAGTGGTGGTAGACGTTGTACTGATAAGCACAGACACGGAGATACACAGACACACAGACACGCAGACACAGACTCATATGTATGTATATAAAAAAAGTAGGAAGTGAGAAAGCGAAAACGAAATGTGTCAAAGTACGCTATGTTATATCGGCAGAAATCTATATAAGTGCGTGTGTGTGTATATATGTATGCACGAGGTTGCCTGTGTGGTATCGTGTCTGTGTATATGTGAGTGCTGCTATTTACATATATAAATTTACATACATAAATTTTTGCTTAAACAATTCTTTGAACAATTTGCGTCTACCAAATTCACTCACAGGGCGTTGGATGGACCAAGGCTATAGTAGAGCACAGATGCTCAAGATGCTGTAGAATGGGATTGAACCTGAAATCTCATCATGGTCTCAAAGCTAACTTCTTAACTACACAACTATGTCTGCACCTATAACAGCGATACTTGCGCCTATATATTAGTTTCAAATTTTGGTATACGGCCAACAATTTGAGGGTAGGGGCTAAGTCGATTACGTCGACTCCAGTGCTCAGCTGGTACTTTTTTTTATCGATGCCGAAGGCATGAATGGCAGAGTCGATCTCGGTGGAATTTGAATGCAGGATGTAAAAATCGACGAAATGCTGCTCAGCATTTTGTCCTGTGTGCAAATGATCTTGCCAGCTCACTGCCTTCTTGTGCCTACAGATTGGTTTCAAATTTTACCACCAGGCCAGCAATTTCGGGGGAGGGGATAAATCCAGCTCGTCACCTTCTTGCGCCCACATATTAAAGGGACAATCAATGAGGTAGAACTCACAACCCTCAGCCAATAATTTTGTTCCTTCTCGATCCAGCTTTACGAAATCTCAAATTACACTACCTCACTACGCCCTTCCAAACTACATTACAACACTCCAAACTAATTTAACACTACCACACTACATTAGACAGCTACACACACTGTCTGTCACATCGCTCCAGACTATGTAACGACAGTCTATACACTGTACAAACCGATGTAGAAACCTCTACGTAGTCAGTCAACTCACGGAAAATAGCATTCAAATCACGTTCAAATCAAACCTACATCGCAGAAAGGAAGGTATTATGTAACCTGGTTCTGGATGCATAATTCTTTAAAGAAACACAAACAGTGGGATGTTCATGGCTGGAATTCCTTCGACCACTGATCTGAGTGATCTCAATTCGCCTGTAGCTACACAATAACAAGAACAACAACATCAACAAAAACAACCACAACAACAAAAATGACATCTATCACACGACCACTACTAAACTAGCATCGTCATTACCTCGATAAAGGCAAGAACAAAGAAATCTCTTCCATATCTATGCAGCACAACCCATTAAAGCATCATTCGACAAACAAAGCGAAACAATTAAAAATTTGATGCTTCAATAATATGGTCGAGGAGAATATTCTTGCAGGGGGCGTTCTGCATGATAAATGCGCATAAGATAAGCCCTTTCATGGGGAATATAGTGTTTTGAAAATGTTCAGTTAACTGTGATTATCTATGGAAAGAGTACACCGTGATTTAATGTGTGGATTTATATGCTTCACTGAGGAGGTTTTATGTTACCGAAACACGGAGGTTATTGACATTCACATATACCCATTTCATATATAGTCACGTCATCATTATTTCCCCCCAAATTTTAACTAGCTGAGCTTGATAGAGTTAAATCCTTTTCTTGCCTGTTTTAAATTTAATAACGTCAAGAGGGCGTTTTATCAACTTATTGCATGGATAATTTCAGGTAATCGGAGGTTTTTCAACTTCCCTGTATTACTTTCATAAAATTCTACTGTATGCAATATTTCACAGGTATCAACTTCATACTTTTCTTCCCCTTCCACTCTGTCATCCATTTCCCCCTTTTTTCTTCATTCTTTTCACTTCATAAAAACCCCTTCCAATAACAACAATAATAAAAACATAACAACATAACAATGATATCAATACTAGTCGCTGCATGATAATATCAGAATAATAACGACAACACGCCGCATACATAATCATTATCAACAGAAATAAACATGGCTGCCGTTTTTATGCATATAAATCTGTTTTATTATGAAGCGATATTTTAGCAAACAACTTTAAAACTTTTTTAGTATTTTTTCAATAAAGGTCTTCACCTCCCCCTCCCACGTTCTTATTTGTTTTATTTTTACTTATTTTCTTTAAAGGATTATATAGCTATAAAAATCACCCTCATTGCTCTTTAGTTGTTGTTACCATTCATTTACTTAAAACCTATAATTTTATGAACTCTGGCTGTGACAGTAGGTTTTGCATGTAATTTATTTTCTCTGATCTTTGCACTTTGCAGAAACCCTGACACATAGGCAAACGTATTTACATATACGTTATTCAAACGAAATGCTAGGTGATAGTGACTTCGAAAGTTTCGCCAGCAGTATCTGGTCAGACATTCTGACAGGTAACTGCACTTGGCATATTTATGGACTTCCAATGAAAATTTTGGGTTGGTGTATAATTATTGCGGCATTTTTTTTTTTTTTTTTTTACCAAAGTTTATTCAACATAAACAATAACGATATTTAGCAAAAGCATCTTTAAATGACGGTCTGGTCGTCTGCGAAGCAAATGGGAAGCAGTAATTGAAGTAGATGGTGAATATGCTCCGGAATAACCATTTAAAGATGTTTTTGTTACATGTTGTTATGGTTTTTGTTGAATAAAATTTGTTGAAAAAAAGCCGCAATAATTATGCACCAACCCAATACAATACAATGTGTATGAGTGCGTGTAAGTCTGTATGTTTGTGCGTGCATGTGAGTGCTGTATGCATGTGTGTGTGTGTGCGTGTGTGTGTATTATAAGAAGAGTATGCCATTGATTTCGAAGTTTTAGCTTGTTAGCCTATATTAGACTGTCCAACGAATGCTAGTCTGTCTAATCATCGAAGCCACTGTTACCGCTATTCTTATAAAAGTTTCAAATAGGCCCAGAAGTGATTGTGCGGTAAGAAGCTTGCTTTCCAACCACATGATTCCGAGTTCAGTCCCGCTGCGTGGAAACTTGGGTAAGTGTGTTCTTCTGTATCTATCTATTTATCTATCTATCTATCTATCGACGTGTTGTCGCATCGGCTCCGCAGATATCGCTTTTCTCGACCTTTTATTGCACACATTTTGTTTAAATTTTTGCAGGTTACATAAGATTCCTAGCTACCAGAACCTCGGATGTAATAATTACTCAACGAGGAGTAATCCATTATCTACTTATCAAACCGAAGATACCTTAGTTAAATGTAGGTTATATTGTTGTCAAGGGGTCCCAAGTTAACTCGCCCGGAATGTACTTTAAAACCTACAACCTTTTACGCGAATAAACTATCATTTTTCCTGAAAGTTGTTTTTATCCCTTCTACAGACTGCTCGAAGCTTACTAACTTCCTACACCTCGATCCTTCGATCTTGAAATTATATATCATTATATATATTCTGCAAATCTCCTGCGATTTAACATGAGATCGAAATATTAATATTTCTAAGTCTCTATAAAAGAGACTACGGCAGTGGTACTGGATATTAATAGTTATCGCCAAGCCAACATGGCAGTCCAAAAAATAGGACGAATGCTGCAGTTGATTAGCTCCAAGGGACCATCGTCTCTAGCTAGCTTTTGTATTTTTGAAAACCAGTGGATGTAGTCCACTGAATTTAGGTTAATAATCCTTCGTACAGACGGTCAGTAGCAACGCCTGCTGGGTTCGGCTGCTCTAAAACTGTAAATGTGTCGTTAAGGAAATACACTTCATAGGGTGAGAGAAGAAAAAAGGTATAGAAAGATAATGGGTGGGGTGCAGAAAACAAGGTAAAAAGAGAAGAAAGAGAGAGGTAGGAAGGGAGAAAAAGGGAGGAATAAAGTTTATGGGAAGTGAGGTAAAAGAACAAAGAGAAGATAATTTGTAGAAAGTTATTATTTGGTAATGGATAGATACTATTTGAAAAACTGAAAGAATGGCTTTTTCCAGTGCGTAACACTTGTAAGGTCTCTTACGTAAGTCTGTTTACCAGTTTATGCTTGGAAAAGAGAATAAAAAATTGCTCTTCTTTACAAAGAGGTAAAAAAAAAAGATTTCCCTTTATCATAGCGAAATAGAATCTTTAAGGAGACAGATTAGTGTACTAAGTCCACTGGAGTTACGCTTTCGATTGTATTTAAAGGTAGAGAAATGGTTATCCAGTCCGGATTTCATAAAATGTAGAGGATAAACCTATATATAAAAAATTCCTTGTTACCAGAGGTAACTTTGCATTGGGATCTGGCATTTTTAATTCGGCTGACTGATTTGTTTATGGTAATGAAAATGTCGTCCGGCAAAGCTGAGCGTTCATACGTCGTCTTCGACGGGAGAGTTCATCACACACACACACACACACACACACACACCCCTACTACTACTA
>NC_068981.1:185263397-185264047 GCF_001194135.2 Octopus bimaculoides
ACACACACACACACACACACACACACACACACACATATATATATATATATATATATATATTAAAATGTATTAGAAAATAGATAGAGAGAGGGGGAAAGCACAAAGGCAAAACATAATGATTATAAAGAAATTGCTATGGGGAGACAAAGGAAAGAAATACAACAGAGATCTTCCTAATCCGTTATGAAAAATGGCTGTTTTATTGTCATTATGACTGTTTCCATTTCGCTGGGCCCACTGTGCGCATCATCCTTCTGTTTATAGTATATGTTGGTCAAACATTAGCAAATTTTCCAGACTTCTCTGAGAAGAAAGTCATGTCACCCGGCCATGACAATAAATATTCACTATCCATATTTTGTGCGTAACATTACATTTTCAAAATACACACATAGATACATAGAGGGAAACATACATACACACACACACACACACACACACACACACACACACACGCATGTGTATATATATATTGCCTCTTTGTCCCACAAAACATAATTGAGACACCATCTCATTTATAAGCGTGGGTGTTGTGTCCACTTTCACACTTTAACTATGGTGATGATAATGATGCGTGACCAGAGCTAAAGTGCCAAAACTTTCAAATAATCGACACTTTCCAATCCCTTTCTCTCTCCCTCTCTCTCCTT
>NC_068981.1:185264661-185265627 GCF_001194135.2 Octopus bimaculoides
CTTGCCCTGTATTCCTATAATATAGCGTCGGAATTTCAGCAAAACCACTGACAACATTCAGCATTTGTAAATTCATTTCACATTTAATTACTGATATTCACACATCATTTGTATATCCATTTCACTAAAACCTACTGATATTCCCCATTCCCTAAAGCTATTCTTCTATATGATATACCTATTTTCCTTGCATTACTGTATTATAGCGTCCGAATTTCATTTCGCTATTTTATACTGATACTTATCAAAAACTCTATATATATAAAAGAGAGATTCTGTCTGTTTGTCTGCTTGTCTCACAATCTGGAACTAAAACCAGACACCATCTCTCTATGATTTTCTTTCTTCTCTATCTTTCTATTTTCCCTCTCTTTCTTTTTCTCTCTTTCTTTCTCTCTCTTCCTTTGACCATTTCTCTTTCTCTTCCTTTATCTCTTCTCTCTCCCTCTTTACGCCTCTCTCCTTTCGTCTCTTGCTCTCTCTCTCTTTCTGTCTCTTTCTTGCCTTCTTTCTCTCTCTTTCTGTCACTCACTCTCTTTCTGTCAATCTCTCCCTTTCTGTCACACTCTCTTTCTCTCCGTATTTCTGTCGGTCTTTCTTTCTCTCTCCGTCTCTTTATGTCACTGTCTCTTATTATTATCATGTAGTAAACACAACTTCCCCAGCGTTAAACTAATACATCTGTTTGTTTGATTAAACACCCGTCTTCGTCTTCTGTTCTTTGTTTTGTAAATTCTCACTATATATATACGTATATGTATATATATGTATATATATACATATATAAATATTTACTTATTTATAAGTGCTAGCGTAGTTGTGTGGTAAGAAGCTTGCTTCCCAACCGCATGGCTCCGGATTCAGTCCACAGCGTACCATCTTGGGTAAATGTCTTCTACTATAGCTCTGTGAGTGGATTTGGTAGACAGAAGCTGGAAGAAGTCCATCGTATATATATATATATAT
>NC_068981.1:185267282-185271276 GCF_001194135.2 Octopus bimaculoides
TCCATGTTAAAGTGGTGTATTTTGAGTTGATATAAAGAATAATAATAAATGGAGCAAAACGCATGTAATAAATAATTTCCCATATATATATATACATATTTTAATTTATGTATATATTAATATTATCTTGGTTGAAAAACTTCGATAATGCAAATATGTTAATAGTTACCAGGGTAGCAAAAATCGCACAAAAACTGGGATATCATACCCGGTTAATGGGTAGAAATTCCATGTTAAAGTGGTGTATTTTGAGTTGATATAAAGAATAATAATAAATGGAGCAAAACGCATGTAATAAATAATTTCCCATATATATATATACATACATACATAGCCTTATGTCTATCTATCTATCTATCTATCTATCTATCTATCTATCTATCTATCTATCTATCTTTCTATCTATCTATCTATCTATCTATCTATCTATCTATCGATGACATAATCGGTCGTCATGAAGATTTAATCAAAGTGATGCGAATATGAAAAGAAACACGAAATTACGAATAAAAATTCTCTTCTAACTAAACGTTCTTGATAAATTTCACTACATTAAATTTGGCAACTCTTCTACTTACGTTATCAGTCAGATTGCTTGAATAATTATAATTTCTACTCTCTGTCACTCACTCTATATAACGACAACTAATTACATTAACATTAATGAGCGTGCTAATGAGCCTCAGAAGGGAAGTCTTCACACTATGTTGTTATTTATTTTAATATTATGGATATTTTCATTATACATAAACGTGAAATAATTAATAATATCCTGTTCGAAGACGTGTTAACGTCCTTAAGTTGATTGGCTTGATGCGATATATCAGAGATATCTATTTTCTCGATAACCGATGATATAAAAGTTAATGTTTAATCATTTCACTTGTTGTTTTTGTTGTTTTATCTCAACTCTGTCTTCATCGGCATATTGATTACCAAAAGCTTTTCAGTCAAGACCATATAGTTTCCTTTTCTCAGACAGCTGTTCCGAGATCGAATGTGTGAGACCAAATTTTTAGGACGGTAAGATGCGAATTGAACGTGAGATCACTGGTGTTACTAACGGACTGCGCGATCCTGCCGATGTTCCTTTTGGCTTACTTGGATTTTAGAAATACAGAATTCTAATCTTGTTACAAGGCCAGTAATTTTGAGGGGAGAGGAAAGTCGATTATATTGATCCCAGTGCCCCCATTAATTCCTATTTTATGGATCTCGAAAGAATGAAAGACAAATTTGACCTAGGTAGAATTTGAACTCAGAATGTAAAGAACACGAAGAAATGATGCTAAGCATTTTGTCCAAAGCGATAACGATTCTGCTAGTTCACCGCCTTAAAAATACAAATATATTATACCCCATAATAAATACTCCATTCATTCTACCGAAGCTTAAAACTTGTTATTCCGATTACTTTGGCATTCATTTCTTTTATTTTATCGCTTTAATACAACGAATATTTTAATTTGAATGGATAATTTCGTTTTAAGTCAGACAATCCTTTAATTTCAAGTGAAAATTAAGACTTCTCATGTCCCTTTTAATTACACAATATTGTTGCGGTTAAATGTGTAACAAAATGAAGGAGAATTCCAATAGGATTTGATAATCCGCAGGTCTGGCAAACATTATATCTAAACGAATAAATTAATACATTTTCTTTGAATGACACGAAGAGGGCATAATGCCTTGAATTTTTTTACTTTTAATTCTGAATCCGATTAACGTATTTCAAATGAAAGCTGAGTACCATTTCTTGGATGTTAATTTTTGCAATTTGTTTCTACTAAAATCGGATCAAACTATTTCGGTATTAATCGTCACCATAGCTTTAGTGTTTTTAAACGATTTAAAGAAATTTTTTTCCAGGATCAGCACCACCACCTGACCCTTTGAGCTTTTAGCAGGATTTGCTCTGTTACAACAATTTTAATCAATTTTTGCGTCTGAAAATAAAGCACAAGTGGTAATTCTTTCCTGTCTTTTATCCATCAGTCATAGGAATCCTTATAAAATGGCGATAAGCGTTACTCTTCTTCCTCTATAGAAATTGTGAAAAATTTATGTTGACATGTCAGTGTGGTGGTTAAGGAGCTTGCTTCCAAACTATCTAGCCTCGAGTTCAGTACCACTGAGCAGCGTCTTGGATAAGTGTCTTCTGCTTTAATTCCGGGACGACACACGCCTTGTGAGTGAATTTGGTTGACAGAATCTGCGTGGTATCCCGTCGTGCATGTATGTATACACACATAATATGTCCGACCGCTAGCCACCAAACCTTTTTTTTTAATTCTCTCTCTGTTTATTTTCTCGTTTTCCTTTCTGTTGATGAGCGTAGGCTCGAAACGTAAAAGACTATCTCACCTTCCCGAGCGTTTAACTAATACACTTGTTTGTTGTTTACACACCTGTCTTCGTCTTTTGCTTTTCTGTAAATTCTAACTAACATATACACATATATATATAACTTAACTGGCATATATGTATATATGTATATACATATAAAACTTCGCAAACATATTTACTAAGAATAAAATATGCAATGTATACAAAGAAACAAACGTTAAATATACCAGCAGAAGGACCACCCTTCGGGCGGTTTGCTGCTGGCTGCTCAATGATATTTACTCATTTATTTACCAATTTGTGTAATTTTTCTGAAATCTAACTTCTTATTTTCCTTTGAATCCTTTATTTGTTTAATAAAACTCATTCACTCAGTAAGTTGAGGGCATACAACAGAAATGTGTCCCACCGAATTTGCCTTAACGTAAATGTATGAAAATTTGATATTTATTAATGAATATATCTATAAATATCTATCAGATGTGGTAGATTACAATAATATCGGAATTTGTGGTGAAAATGTGTTGGGGTAGTTCACACACTTCAATATTATTTCCTCATATCTTTCAGAAACTGGGTAATGATAATGAAATTATTAACAAATAACATTTAGATGGTTTAGGTAACAATTATATAGTAATTCAACGCAGAAAAATGGGAGGAGAATATATATTTCAGGCATTTCGACTTTGTTTCCTCATCGTTTGGATGATTTAATTACAATTATGTAATCCCTGCTATTTCTAGCATAGTAAACGATCACGTATGGGGCTGACAACCTTTGATTTTGTTTAAAAGTGGGAGAAAAGGTTGCGATAAAATAAAAGAAGAAATATGCTTTCAATAATGTTTGCTAGCATTGTTTTTCTCTTTGTAGCAAGATTAGTTTCTGAGAAATTTCACTGAAGTGTGGACTAGTCATCAAAAGTAAATTTTCACAATGTAATCTTAATGAAATTATCAAAACCTATGAGGAAAAGAAGTTGAGATATGTGAAATATCACTCTTTCCAATTTTTCACGGTAAATTTCGATAAAATCGCAATTTATATCATGTGAAAAATATTTGTAGAATATTTCATCGAAAAATTGTCATTTCCTGAAAGTTACGAGGAGTCAAGACCGGGGGTTAGGTCACGTGTGTAGGTATACCAAATTAAATTGAAGCCAGTTTACTTATTTAGATTTCTATGTCTTGAACAACACCCAACGAACATGAAAGGATACTGGAATCAACATAATTTGGTTGACACTGGATCAATGTTATGATTTGTAGAAAATAACGTTGTAAATATTTTGACAACCTTTACAATTTCTGAAATATAAATAGGTTTTAAACTACGCCGTAATTTAAAATGTCACATTGAATATTTATAATTGTGATCTGTAGTTGAAATATTCAATAATATATGAAGCTTCAAAAGCGCATTTTGATCAAATAATATATTAAAACTGGAATGTTTTCCAGAAAGTCTAGCCTATAGTAATTGTTTTCTTTTCGTGATGAGTTACATAATTCCAAATATATAATATGCAGCTTTCTAGATTATATTATAGATATGCATATACATCTATACACCCATATATTTGTATTATGTATGTATGTATGTATGTATGTATGTATGTATGCATGTGTATATATATATATA
>NC_068981.1:185274345-185277203 GCF_001194135.2 Octopus bimaculoides
TTTATGTATGTGTATGCATATATATATATATATATATACACACATATATATGTGTGTGTGTGTGTGTGTGTGTGTGCGTGTGCGTGTGTATGTGTGTGTGTGTATGAATGTATGTATATATATATATACATACATAATACACACGTCTATGCATATGTATATACATACAAACAGACAGACACAAACACATACACATACACATGTATATATATATATATGCATACACACACACACGCGCACACGCGCACACACACATATATATACTCACACACAAAAAGACAGAGAGAAAGATACTGAAAATGTAATTACAAAAATAAATTATAGGTTATACGTGGTAAAAAGGAAAATATATAGTAATTATATTTATTACAGCCGCTATATATATATGCATACGTACATATATAAATATATATATGTATGTATGTATATATGTATGGCGGGGGTAATAGATATAATTACTATATTGTTTTCCTTTTTATGTATATATACACACATATATACCCATATATACACACATATATACACATATATACACATAAATATACCCATATACACATAGATATGTAAGAATTTAATGCTTTACTATCCTAGTATATATATATATATATATATATATATATATATATGTGTGTGTGTGTGTGTGTGTGTGTGTGTGTGTGTGTGTGTGTGTGTATATATATATATATATATATATATATATATATATAAACACAAACATACACAAGGACATTATAACAATAAAATTGTGAACTTATACGTATAATCAGTAAAAATGAAAATGGATATTAAATTTCGTTTCTTACTACATATACAGATACAGAGAATAAACAACCATAAATGCATTAATTTATAAGTATTGCTGGTAAAAACAAAATTACATATCAAATTATTTTATTAATAAGTTTATAGATACACGGATATTATAAGAATGGAATTGTTCAATTAGAAGGCTTTCACTTCTCATATAAATCGGAAGCTTTCTACTGCTAAATGTTGCCACACAAAGGTTTTGCATCGGACAACAATTTGGATTATTACAATACATATACATGGTAATAAAATGCTCCAGTACATCATGATCTCCCGGATAAAAAGCATTTAATGTATACATGCATACACACACACACACACATCATAGAGGTATATGCGTACACATACTCAGAGACATAAGATATGCACACACACACAGATAGATAGATAGATAGATAGATAGATAAATAGACAAACAGACAGATAGTTTCTCCGCTAGTGTCCGGAAAGAATGTAGACACCAACTAGCAATCCCTCTAACCAACCTTTGGAGACACTCGTCTGACTCAGTCTATATACCAAAACATTTCTTGTCCAATCTATCATCTCGGTCTTCAAGAAGGGAAACAGGTCTCTTGCAGTCTACTATCGCCCATCTCACCCACCTCCCATATCATCAAAATACGAGGTGGTGTATATCATCAAAAGTGCATATATCATCAAAGTGTTTGAAAGGGTAGTGAGATCCTTGATAACTGTCTTCCAGGAGGGCCATGACCTCCTGAATTTCAACAAACCTAGCTTTCACTGTAATAGGGATTGTCTAAAACAGTTCTTACTCTACATCCTTAGTGTCCTTAAAGCCTTGGGATCAGATTCGAACTCTCATGTCCTATATCTTGACTTCAGCAAAGCTTTCAACACAGCCGACCACAACATCCTCTTGCCCAAATTACCGAATATTGAAATCCGTGGAATTGGGTATTTCCTGGTAAATAGAACACAATATGTTGTGATCAGTAGATTCCACTCAAGTCCAATAAAATTCACCAGTTGTGTCTCTCAGGAGATTGTTTAGAGCCCGCTTCTGTTTATAGTCTATATGAACCGACATCTCAAACATAACAAAGTAAAAAAAAACAAAACACTTGCAGACGACTCCAAGCTCCAGAAAGTTATCAATGAAAAAGACCGCACTGAATTCTCGTCTGATTTACATGCTGCAAGCCAATGGTCAGACAAAAACAAAATGTGGTCAAGTGGGGGAACATTTTTACTGATGCATTTTGGAAAAAAGACTACGTTCAAGCAACCATAATATCTTACTTCAGGGGAACCAATGATATCAGAGACCTTGCAGTGATTGTTGGTAAGAATCTCAACTGGAGTGCCCGCGTCAGAATTAAAGTCGATATGGTTCGCAGGATGAGCTTCTGGATTCTCAGAACTTTCCGGTTCAGAGAGCAAGATGTCATTATTCCTCTCTTCTCCTCCTTTGTACGACCACACCTAGAATACCGCTTCCCCCTGCTGTCTCCCCACCCAAACAAGATATTACGAGAATTGAGTCACTCCAGTGAGCATTCACTAAAATAAATAGGGGTGTGACTGATCTTAATTGTTGAGGCCGCCTTAAAACATTGAATGTCGTTTGCACAATGTATAAAATATACCACAAGCATTGTCCAAACGAACTTAACATTAGATTCAGAATTCCTCCAAGGTTGGGGCCACGTGCCACACGTTCTTTACACAAGGTAGGATCAAAACACAAATTCATTGCAAAGCAATTTCTTTTCCTCAACAGGCCCTGTTCTATTTAACATTGCCCTGAAGCAAATCAAAGAAGAAAAAGATGCTATCGCATTCAAACGCAATCTAGGCAAATTTCTTCAAATTATACTGGGATACATCGCAGTCAAAAACCCCCTTCTTGAATGGAGGACTATGATACCACAAAATGTGACTTAAAAATGATTTAATAGAATCTATCAGGTGGTAGTGCTATTAAGTTAGACATGATCTTGGGCAATCTTTGGCCGAAATATATCTAAGTTATCTAAGTTGTATATAATGTGTACATATATATATATATATATATATATATA
>NC_068981.1:185279171-185279888 GCF_001194135.2 Octopus bimaculoides
GTGTGCGTGCGTGTGCGTGCGTGTGTGCGTGTGTATGTGTGTGTATGAATATGCGAGTGTGTGTATCTGTGTGTGTGTGTGTTTGTATTTTTTATGTTATGCCGCTTATATAGTAAGCCACAATATCGTGGTGCTGCAAAATATCAGCATCTCTCTCTCTCTCTCTCTCTCTCTCTCTCTCTCTATCTATCTATCTATCTATACACACTCACGCGCAGACACATTCACACAAGAACATACATAGAATATTTAAAGAGACACACACATATAACATATTCTCTTGAAATCAAGTCTGGTAAAATATTGTGTACGATATTTATAGATAGCGACAAGACGAAGACGATGTCTCTCTAATCTACGTTTGCTTGTGTAGTGTTAACGTATGTTTACTTTACTCTTCTATGTAATTTGTCTCTAAGATTTCTCCTATCAGTTATCTCTGAACAGAAGAAAGTATATTTGAAATGCTCTATGGCTTCCATGGTTTCTTGGACTTAGTATTTGCGTGCGTTATCCCAATCATTATATATTTATATGACACCCCAACCCGTACACAGAGCTACATGTATTGAAGCAAATACATGAAGACGCGCACATACATGCAGGCACAAGGAACAAAGAAAATATATATTCATCATTATGTGTATATATATATATATATATATATGTGTGTCTGTGTGTGTGTATACATACAGATATTTATCTGCGTATGTATAT
>NC_068981.1:185280431-185283482 GCF_001194135.2 Octopus bimaculoides
ATTACATCTTTCAGTCATCGTGGCTTCAGCCATGGTGGAGTACCATCTTAAAGGGTTTTTGTTGAAGAAATCGACTCCAGAACTCATTCTTTGGAAGTCGAGTACTTATTCTATCGGTTTCTTTTGCCTAACCTGTAAGTTACGTGGATGTAAACGCACCAACATCGGTTGTGAAGTGACGGTAGGGAGACAAATACAGACACAAAGACACACACACACACAGATATGCATGCATGCATATATACATATATGTATATATATGACAGGCTTCTTTAAGTTTCCGTCTTCCAAATCCACCCACAAGGCTCTGGGCAACCCGATGTTATAGTAGAAGACACTTGCTCAAGGTGGCACGCATTGAGACCGAACTCGGAACCATGTGTTTAGGAAGCAAGCATCTTACCACACAGCCATGTATTATAATCTAGATTGAAGTGAGAAAATCATTTTACTATAACCATTTTCAATTGTTTCGTCAGAAATTCGATCTCATGAGTATTGCTATATTATGATGTAATATATGCAACTATTGGATCATTACTATTTGCCGTAATAGTTCAATGATCATTATATTCCTCACTAACTGTAGTTGAGATCGTTATGCTTACATTATATATCAGATTATCATTAGTCTCTATGTCCTACTTATTTAATTCATTCACACTTATTTGGATGGTTTCTATGTTATCACAGTCACTATAATTATTACTCTTGTTATTATTCATCAGGATAGGCTTCCTCTCATTCAATTTAAAATATAGTCTCGTGAATTGTAAGACTTTATGTAAGATAGTTGCATAGCATAATTATTAAAAATTTCGTAATATATACTGGTTATGAGGAAATGTTTATCCTAAACATGAAAAAAAAAAAAAAACCCAACAAAACTCTTGAATGATTTTGGAATTACACGTGGAGTTACTATACCTGATCATACCACTATATTACCTTTCATCGTACTTATCATAAGGGGCGCTAAAAGTTCTGTACGCATGTGTTAAAAAATTTCCATGGGGCTTTAAATTCATGTTCCTCTTCCTGGTAGGCTCGAAGCTTCTACACATAGTGATCACATAGTAATCGTAGGAAAAGAATTAGTTACACTAGTGATGATAATACTATTAAAAACATTTACAAGATGTAGTTTCAGAAATAGAAGTGATTGTCCTCTGGATAACAACTGTACCTGCCAAAATATTATATATAAGGTCTTTCCAGACTCAAGGAAACGAATACAAATATGTACCTGCAACGGCGGATTTTAAAAAATCGATGGTGTAACCACATCGCGTCATTTCAAGATATAAACTTGAGACACAATGCTTCTTAGGCTAAATTCATCTGGCATTTGACGAAAAAGAAGATTCAATACATATATTACCTGGTCCGTGATAATGACTACATATTCGTATGATGGGAATTCCAAGTTATGTAATCTTTACTTAAAAGCGATATTATAAATATTTAGTATTTAAAGAAAAACTGATCAATAAAAACTGACGGATTTGTAAATTCGTAAGAATAAAATTTAAAAATGGAGAATTTAAAATTTTTTATTTGTGTATGAAAAACAGAAGCATATCATTTAAGTAGATGTATATAGAAATTTATTTTCATTATTCTTTTTTCTTCTCAGAAAGATGGATCTTGCAGCGTTTGCTATTATCAGCATTCTGTTGTTCAATGGAATTATCTACTATGTGAAATTACTGGGTGTTCCACAGAAATTACTGAGCGTGTCTAAACAGAAGCCGAATTCCTGTGACATAATGTATCATGTCTGTGAACTTTACGTTATTGAGAAAATTCTACCGCTCGACAACCGGTGTTCGTGTATTTACGTAACTCAGCGGTTCGGCGAAAGAATTCTATACAATAAGTACCCGGCTTAAATAAATAAGTACTGGGCTCGATTCATTCGACTAAATTTTCTTTTACGCTGTGCTCCAGCATGGCTGCGAACTAATTCCTGAAATAAGTAAATGACAAAAGATAAAAGATTCTTCGTTTCTTCTTTGGAAAAGAAAATTCTTCCGAGCTGAAAGAATTCTGATAACAAACAATAAAAATCTTTCCATCAGTTTCAACACGCGTGCGTTCAGGCTATCGAAAATGTAGACAATCTCTACTCATTGATTTACAGTGAGAAGTCATCGAGTATTCCAAAGAAACGTGTACCCTCTATGTAGTTCTGAAGCACAATCACACACGATGACCGTCTGGACAAAGGACTTCTTATACGTTTCCCACTTACCCAGCTTTACTTCGGCCTCCGATCAACCCAGACTGTGTTCGGTCGATCGGAGGCTCTGGTAAAGAAACACTGAAATTACCACGCATTGGGACTGAATCTGAGATATCGAAGTAGCGAAGCCACACCTTAGTTCCTCTGAGCACCTGTATGTGTATATGTATGTATGTATTTGTACGCTATGTGTACACGTGTTTTTACACTGAATGTGCAATAATTTGTATGTAAACGAAATGTTTTTATATTAATATTATTAGTGACTTTTTTACTTCTTTCGCGAGGTAGCAATAAGCGTACAAACAAGTAAGAACTTTATAACTCAAGTGGGTAATTCTTTTCCAATTTCTGATGCACTCTGTTCAGAGTCTGACATAACAGTAATGGCTTTTAAAAAGACATTATTACCATTCACTTGTCGTGTCTTTTCCTCTAAATTTCAGGTCATGTGTACGTAATCAGCACATACTTTCATTTTTATGCATGCCTGTATGTATGTATGTATGTATGTATGTATGTATGTATGTATGTATGTATGTATGTATTATGTATGTATGTTTTGTATGTATGTACGTATGCTTTACATGTAGGTATATATCTATCAACCTATCTATATGTATATTTCTGCGACTGTCTGCTTATATATTTATATAAATGTAAGTACATACATGTATAATTACACACATATATGTATGCATTTATATGTATATATATATATATATACTGTCCCACTCTCCCTTTCCTTTCTCTCTTCTCCTTTCTCGCTCTCCCACTCTCCCTCCCTCCTTCGTCCTCACTCTCCA
>NC_068981.1:185286201-185287201 GCF_001194135.2 Octopus bimaculoides
AGTGAGAGAGAGAGAGAGAGAGAGAGAGAGAGAGAGGGAGAGAGAGAAAGAGAGAGCGAGAGAGACGTATGTATATATATCTATGCATATACATACATCTCTAAATCTGAAATTACATACATATATGTGCGTGCCTCTGTGTGTGTGTGTGTGTGTGTGTGTGTGTGTGAAACGAAAATATACTTTTTCTAAAGCAAATATATGTAGATATAAATTCAGACAAGTTTTTTTTACCTTCCGGCTAACAGAGAAACTTGATCAAAGAGCATGAAAAAAATTTCTTCCTGGAAAAAGAAAAATCCACTTACGAAAGACGCGTCAGTGTAAGAAAAGAATCTGTATCAAAACAAAACGAAAACAAATCACAAATGACAGAACATCACGAATGTTGCAGAGGGAGATAGCTGGAGGATGTTAGTGTCGCGAGTGTGTTTGTTGGCTGGTCGTCGCTGATGAGTAGTTGAGTTGAATGAAAATATGTTTCTTGCGCTGCGTGCAAACGTATCTGAAAGATATTTGCGAACATTTAACAAAAATTTTATTTATTTCTAATAGAGTCAACTGCATTGGTTTTATACAAAATAACAACAGCAATGACTACATACAGAGAGATATATATACTGCTTGGAGTTTACAGGAAGCTTACTGATACAGTAACATGTGGCTGTCCCAGAATAACTGGAAACAATTGTGGAATATTAATGGTGACGGTGTCCCCTGTCGTCTGTCTGTGCTCTGCTTTAACCGTCTTTTTGGGTCGTCTGTCTGTATTAAGAATGGAGACCCATCACGCAGCTGTTCTGTTTGGCGAGAGCCGAGACGTGTGAATGAGTCGGTCTAAAAGCTATGTAAAGAATATGGCGCCAAGAGCGGCTCTTTATAGGTTACTCCTTTATACTTTTATATATTTCATTCATTAGACTACGGCCATGCTGGTGCACCACTCTGAGGTATGTTAGCTGGACGAATCGACTACAGTACTTTCATATATATATATATA
>NC_068981.1:185287532-185291693 GCF_001194135.2 Octopus bimaculoides
CCAATCCTCTTGCAAGACTTTGGTTGGCCAAGAGCTATAGAAGAAGACACTGCGGCGAGCTGGCAGAAACGTTAGAACCCCGGGTAAAATGCTTAACGGTATTTCGTCTGCCGTTACGTTCTGAGTTCAAATTTTGCCGAGGTCGACTTTGCTTTTCATTCTTTCGGGGTCGATAAGTTAAGTACTAGTTACGCACTGGGGTCGATGTAATCGACTTAATCCCTTTGTCTGTCCTTGTTTGTCCCCTTTATGTTTAGTCCCTTGTGGGCAATAAAAGAAAAAAGAAACCACGATCTTGTGAGCAATAAACACCGTAACGATTAAACCACGCGCCTTCACATTCGTAAATTTACTAAATTAAAAATTGGCAGGATGCTTTTAAATCTTTTAATCATAGCTCTGCCTAATCAGGCGTGATGTGAGCCTAAGCACCAACAGTAACATCAATGGACAAGAAGCAATTAGAGACACGCTGTTTGGTCACTTTGATCGTATCGTCTTAAACAACAGACATTTGATGATGTGAGTTCTGATACGTTGTATCCGGTAAGTCCCAAAACAAATATGACGTACTGGTCATGGCTGAATTAACGTTCAATCCTTGGCCTTCTCTGGTTTTGCCTGAGGTTGAACAACAACACTCAGAACGTCCAGAGCAAAGAAACACAGCGTGTAGTTATTTGATAAAATTCCTGCAAATTCATCTTGCAATCCCTACATTGTTTTTGAAACGAATATCCTATTTGTAAATTCTAAAACTTTAGTTAACATACTTACAAAACACGAAGAATATGGACAATTTTTAAGTCTCTCTGGCTTAAACTCACTGTTTCGAATTTATAAGTATATAACAGTTGATTAGAGCAAATATTGAGGTCGGTGAGCTGGCGGACTCGTTAGAAATGTCGGGTAAAGTCCTCAGTGAGATATCTTCTGATCTAGTTTTTCATTTTTCTGAGTCCAAACTCCACCATAGTTCACTTTGCTTGCGTGATCGATAAAATGAGCGCAAGTCAAATACTGAGTCCCGTTCCTTAAAATTGTTTGCCTTGTGTCGAAATCAGCAAGGTTATTGTAAGCACAAAGTACAGCTGGTATCTTATCTTGCCAGGGAACGTAATACTCCTATCCGAAACGTTACACTTTTCTCCTTTCATGCGACAAACCAATTTATTCCACTTTGAATACTTTGCTATTAGTATTCCTGATATTGGTCAATACCAGTTTAATGAGATCTAACTGTTTACTTTAGTAGAATTGTTATCTCGCTGAAGTAAGATAATAATTACATTTCCAGTCTTTCTTTAAACATTTCATTGCATTTACACAATTGATATGTGATTTAGAACAGCGGTTGACATGTTTGTTATCGTCAAGTTTTTTTTAACTGATGGAGCAGACCAATGATGAAAGTAATTCAAACAAAACTATTGACCATATGTTTTTGTACAACGAGTATATACCCAGTACCTTATCTAATATGATCCATCGCTTTCGAGATAACATTTTGAAGGAGATTAGGCTGTTATTTCTAGTAGATTGATGGATCTCATAGGAGCTCCCACGTGGCCATGATTAGATCAAGATTCAAACGAAAGGTGGCCGTCACGTAAATTGGTTTCTCATTCAAGTGAAAGGTGGCCGTTGTACAACGTAGCTTCCACTGTCACATAACCTGCTCATCTCATAAATAACTTTGCTGTTTAAATAAAAAATTGGCCGAGTTATTTCTCATTACTTTGGACATAAATGTTTAAATTATGCAAATTACCTTAACCATAAATGTTTTCTACTCTCTTTGTCTTTTGGGATAAGGCTAAGTTCATTGGCTACTAGCAATAAAGTCAGACAATTGCTATTCTGATGATAGCTATTGAGCCAGAAACACGTCTTCATGACTGTCTTCTTATCGCCAGAGAGTAAGCCTGTCCTTAATGGCATTCCAGTTTTTCGTATATACTTGGTACTTGAGATTATCTCCCTTTATCACGTGGAGCTGGTCATTGATGCTATTAGGTAATTATGATACATTAGAGGGGAGATAATTTAAATAAATCACGAATTTACGTTATATAATTTTTAAAATATAACTCTCTTTATCTGTGTCGGCAATTACATTAGCTGGCACCGAGATTTAACCGAAAAGTGACCTTCACACGAACGACTTTCAAATATAAGCGAAAGGTCAACACTTTAATAAAAAAAAAAATATTAGAGAACTATTATTTATACGGTACTATATTAGTTTCCAATTCTTTATTCATCTCCTAAACAAAACCGGCAAATTGCTGATAAAGCCACATTGATTTCCCAGACTGCTTCATTGCTGCAGGTAACTTTACATTACTAACATTTATAAAGTTATCCTCTAAGTTGCAATTCTTCTAATTCTACTTCTCTTCCATTCCCCACCCCATTCAATATCAAAGATAACATTCGTTATTAAGTTTACTTATTTAATCTTCATTGTAAGCTGATGTAGTAGTGACTGGTGAGTGTTTCAACGATACTGTTTTTTGGCTTTTTTTCTCTCTTTCAATATCTACAGAACCAAGATATATGCATTAATCTGTTTATAGACGTAAATGATTTATTTATTTATTTGTTTAAACATACACTTATCAGTCACTTCTATTGTTTATTGTAGAATCAAAACGCTCGTTTGTGTTTGATTATATTTTCTGTTCAGTTAGATAAAATGTTGATTTTTTTCTTCTTTAGAATAACTGGCGCAGACATGGTTGTGTGGTTATGAAACTCGTGTGGTTTTGGTTTCAGTTCCATTACGCAGCACCTTGGGTAAGCATTTACATTCTATAACCCTGGTCCGATCAATGCATTGTGGTTGAATTTGGTAGACAGAAACTGTGCTGAAATCCATCGCGCACGGATATATATATATATACCTAACGATCACTCTGAAAGTGACCGTACTTTACCAGTAAGCTACCAGGTGTAAACCATTCATTTTATTATATATACATACAAAAATTCATACATACATATATATATATATATATATATATATATATATATAATACAAATAATAAATGAGTATATACATATATACGTACATGTATGTACATACTTACATCTACCTGTAAATATAGATGCATATCTGGGTACAGGACATTGTAAACAAAGCGTAGACAAAATGATAAACGAGTACAGAAAACACACAGGTCACATAGAGAACATCTCCTTCATCAGCTGCCCCCATTCTAACACAGGCGTTTCGAATAGTAGGGCAGGACGCATCGTTAAAATGACTCTTCCCACGGACCACAAATTAAATTTGTAACGTGGAAGAATGTAGTGGCGGACAAAACAAAACAGTAAAACGAAAGAGTGAGAACAAACAAGAAGGCTATACGGCCAGACGTGAAAAAAATATATGTGCTGGACGCTGTGAAGCAACGAACTGGAAAGGAGACGAAGAATTGTTCGTGCTACCTTCGCGAAAGCGAAGATATGAAAGAAAGATAAGTAGTCAGACACGTGACCAGGGAAGGGTAGGAGAAAGAGTGGTAGAGGGAGAATAAAGGGGAGGAAGTAGAAGATAGGTGAGCAAAGAGAGACAGAGAGAAAGAAAGAGATATAGTAGAGAAAGAGAGATGCGGAGAAAAGCAGATGGAAGAACGAGAGGGGAAGAGAAAGATACAAAGGTAGATAGAGTAGCGTCAGAAAAATATAGTTTAAAAACTTACTTGCAAGGAGGACGCTTAGCGTTTGGTCTGGAAGGAGACTCAAAAGAGAACAGCATTGTCGAACTCCCTCCTTCACCAAAAGGCAATCACGTAGGATTGGCCATTAAAGAGTTGATTACAGAATAAAATAATAAAAGAATGCATACATATATGGAAGTGTATGTGTGAGTATAAGCCGTTGGTAATCGAAAAATTTTCCTACTCCTTCTACGCATACATACCAACATATACACACACACATCCACACCCATCCACAGACCCTTCAGAGTGCCTCTGACCCACTATTCACCCTTCCATCTACACAAACTTGCAAACACACACACCCACACATTCACTTACCTGTCACTATAGCTGCTGACCTCTCAGAGCGACATGAACAAACACGCACACATGCTACCTCGCACACACACACACACACACACACACACACACACACACACACACACACACACAC
>NC_068981.1:185292263-185293937 GCF_001194135.2 Octopus bimaculoides
TATATATGCATCTCAAACTCAATGAAATCGAACTTATTTTGAAACGAATCATCACTAGTGATGAAAAGTGGATCGTCTGCAATAACATCAATGGAAAACGATCATGGTCCAAGTGTAATGAACCAGCACAAACCACATCGAAAGCCGAATTGCATCAAAAAACGTCATGCTATCAATTTGGTAAGATTACAAAGGAGTTGTGTATTTTGAGCTGCTTCCAAGGAATCAATCGATTAATTGAGATGGTTACTGTCAACAACTAATGAAACTGGAGGAAGCAATAAAAGAAGAACGGCCAGAATTGGCAAATCGTAAAGGAATCCTGTTCCACCATGACAACGCTAGACCACAAAAGTTTTCTAACTTCTGAAAAGGTGTTGGAGCTTGGTTGGGATGTGACGTCACATCTACAATATAGCCCTGATCTTGCACCATCAGATTACCATTTATTTCGGAGTTTGTAAATTTCTTTAAATGATAAAACTTTCAATAATGATGATGACCTGAAATCGCACTTGCTTTAGGTTTTGGCTGATTAGCACCCAGAGCTTCTATAAGCACGGAATCATGAAGTTACCAGAAAGATAGCAAACGGTCATCAAACAAAATGGAAACTATATAATTGATTAAAATTCATTCATTCTGGGTTTCAAAAAAAAAATTTTATTTCTCACTAAAAAACCCGAAATTACTTTCTTGCCAACCCAATATTTAGAGACTATTGTGAGAAAATGTGAAAACAAAATACTTTATTATGTGTCAGACTCGTAAGAAGATAAGGCTATAAACAATGGCGTGTAAATATTTGATGAAAAAAAAAACCTTTGGAAAAGAAAACTTGAAGACACACACACATACATACATACATACATACATACATATACATACATACATACATACATACATACATACATACATACATACATACATATGTACATACATACATGCATACATGCGTACATATATATATATATAATATACGGTGTGGTTTAGTGCAAATTCAATCTATTAAATTATACTCACAATGTATTAATCAACTGGAGGCTATGGCAATAGACACTAGCAACGGGGTTGTGGATGCGAACTTCTTAAGCGTTCATCCATGCCTGCAACTCTATATGTATATACAAACTAATCAAGCTAATATTGATGAAAAAGAAGAGCTGAGTTGTTTATGTGCGATGCCTTCTGATTGTTGAAAATAATTTGGTAAAAGATAAAGATGGAAAACTAAAAATACCTTTACAGACACGACAGAAAAAAAAATATATATATATATATATATATAAAATCAGCAGAATTTGGAAAAGTAAATAGTTTTTTTATAATGAAACCACACGATCTCTAGATATAAACATACCAGTACGAGATTATTCATGTCAGGTAAACATCAAATCACCTGATCACATAAGCCAGATAAGTTAGTTAATTCAATGTAAGGTGAGAGTATATGAGTGTCTGAATATTTACCTTTACAGGTAAGAAAGTGTTGGGTTTTCAATACATTACAGAAATATATATATATATATTTACTCTAGTCTCTCATGAAGGGATATCCATAATATCTCAGAAACAGCTGTAAGACTATGTCTATATCTCTTTCCATATAAATGTCCTGAAAACTCCTCACAGCTTGGCTTTGTTATCTCATTTTGCCTAATATATATATATATA
>NC_068981.1:185294236-185295338 GCF_001194135.2 Octopus bimaculoides
GAAAATGAAATTACCCCATCTTATGTGTGTGTGTGTGTGTGTGTGTGTGTGTGTGTGTGTGTGTGTGTGTGTGCGTGTGTGCGTGTGCGTGTGTGTGTGTGTGCATTTCTGTCTGTGTTTATTCACTCGCCGTCGCTTCGCAACCAGTGTGAGTGTGTTTACGTTCGATATCAAGCAGTTCGGAAAAAAAAAACATGCAAGAAAAACGATAAAATAAGTACAAGGTTTAAAAGATAAGTATTGGCGTCCATTCGTTCGGCTAAAATTTTTCCTAGCGGTGCCTTATCATGACCACACTCTAAAGACTGCAACGAGTAAAAGACAGAAAATAAAAAATATCGTACCTATTCCATTCTTTCAGTGTTCTATTTTGTTATAACCAGAAATAACTAACGAAAGTAGCATCGCCTTTTTAGGTCGTTCAGTTTTTTTCAACCGAATGAGTAACTCTATCAATAACGAACCTATAATGACTACTGGAAACATATGTAAGTCAAATTTACTCCAATAAAGGAGAAATATATAATGACCATTATTTATAGGAGGCGGTGGGCTGGCAGAATGGTTAGCACGCCGGGCGAAATACTTAGCGGGTATTTCGCCAGTCGCTACGTTCTGAGTTCAACTTCTGACAAGGTCGACTTTACCTTTCAACCGTTCGGGGTCGATAAATTAAGTACAAGTGAAACACTGAGGTAGATGTAATTGACTAGCCTCTTCCCCCCCACCCCCCAAAAATCTCAGGCCTTATGCCTCCAGTAGAAAGGATTGTTGATAACTTGTCTTGTATATAACTCTGCGTAAAAACCAGTATGACAGGAACACAACCAAGGATTTGCAATATACGAGGATGATCAACAATAACCTCGGACTCTGCCAGAAGAATACGCGGTGTTCTTTGCTAATCTAAACAATATTGTTAACCTGGTGTACTAATAGACGGCTTCTAAAATAATTTTGCCCGAATTGATAATACATCAATAATAATTCGGTATATATATTTATATATATATACGTATGTGTGTGTGTGTGTGTGTGTGTGTGTGTGTGTTTATATACATATATAAACACACACACACACACACACACACACACACACACA
>NC_068981.1:185295641-185297344 GCF_001194135.2 Octopus bimaculoides
ATATAGGATATATAGGAGAAGCTGTGTGGTAAGAAGCTAGCTTCTCAACCACATGGTTTCGAGTTCAGGTGCATGACACCGTGGGCAAGTGTCTTCTGCTATAGCCTCAAGCCGACCTTGTGAGTGGATTTGGTAGACGGAAACTGAAAGAAACCCGTCGTATATATATATATATATATATATATATATATATATATACCACGGGTTTCTTTCTGTTATTCTCTGCCTGATCCCGGAAACGAACTCACTACGTCATGATTGTGAACCCGACGCTGTAATAACTGATCCATGCGCCTTCGGTACACACACACACACACACACATACACACGCGCACACACACACACAAACACACACACATACACACACAAACACACACATATACACATATTGGGTCATTCCACAAATAATGTGGTATTTTTCAATTTCATGAACTAAAAGTCGGAGGGGAACGAGATAAACTACCTGCATTAAGTTGCAAAAAAAGCAGTTGTAATTTACCTTGTACTTATTCTAAGTGCAAATTTCGAAGAGTGGAATTCGATATTAGCAGTTACTTTTTCAAAGCTATAATGGAAGTGACAGAGGAGCATATTCAGCATATTTTGCTTTATGAGTTCAATAACGGCAACAACGCAATGGAAAGTTCGAGAAATATTAATGCAGTATATGGAGATCAAACAATAAGTGTAAGCCAGTGACAACGGTATTTCCAGAAATTCTGAGCCGGAAACTACAGCCTAGAAGACGAGCCTCATCCTGGAATGTCTAGAGCTCGACGAGAATGTTCTCTAAACCATGGTGGAACAAAATCCCATCGTAACTGTTGAGGAACTAGCAGAGAAACTTTGATTTGGTAATTCAACCATTCATCGACACTTGCGTGCTATCTGAAGAGTCAGCAAATTGGGTCAATGGATTCCTCACAAACTTCCCGAGTCCAGTCGCTGCGCGGAGAGTGTGAATGTGTGCTCTTCTTAGCTGTCACGTCTCACGAATGAAACCTTTTTTGAACCGAATAGTGACTGATGACGAGAAATGGGTTCTCTATAAAAATGTCGAGCACCGAAGACAGTGGGTAGGGAAAGGAGAAACAACGGCACCCCAGGCTAAAGAAGGTCTTCACCCACGTAAGGTGTTATATCTTATGAAAGGTTTAGTCCATTTTGAACTTTTGAATCCAAACCAAACGATGACAAAATAGGTGTACTGCGAACAGCTTAGCGCCTTAAATCAGCGCTAGAAGAAAAACGACCATCTTTGGTTTCAAGATGAAAGGTGTTCTTCTATGAGGATAATAATGCTCGACCACATGCAGCGAGGATGACATTCGAAAGACTGGAGCAGTTTGAATGGGAAACGATGCCCCACCTGCCGTATTCGCAGGCATTGTCCAATGTAATTATCATTTATTCCGCATTTTTCAAAATCATTTGACGGAAAAAATATGAATTCTGTAGATGAGGTCAGAACAGTAGTGAAGGAGTGTTTTTCGTCACGAACAAGTGAATTTTTGAAGAGGGTCCTTGCAAGTCTAGCAGATAGATGGAAGAGGATAGTAGAACAGGAAGGAGAGTATATTTAAGATTATAAAAGAACATTGTTTTTCTTAATTTCGAAAAATATAAATCATATAAAAAAACATTATTTATACCATGACCCAATCTATCTATCTATCTATCTATCTATCTATCTATCTATCTAT
>NC_068981.1:185297444-185298447 GCF_001194135.2 Octopus bimaculoides
ATATATATATATATATATGCATACATGCACACATACATACGCACACTTCCGTGCATACATACATACCTGCATACATACATACTTACAGACATACATGATGTGACGTAAAAGACACTCGTCTTGGCGACACGAAAATTCGCTCGTGCCTGTGGCACGTTGAAAGCACCCAACATACGCAGTAAAATGGTTGGCGTTAGGAAGAGCATCCAGCCGTAGAAACCAAGCCAAATCACACTGTAAGCTGATGCAGCTCTCAGACTTGTCAGGTCTGGTCAAAGCGTGCAGCCCATGGCAGCATGAAAAGCGGACGTTAAAAGATGATGATGATGATTATAAAATATGTATATATATATATATATATATATATAAATTGTAAATCCAAAAGAAAAAAATAACAACAAAACTACAAAGGATTCCGCGGTACACGTGTTTCAAGCTCTACATGTGTATAATATAATATAACATAATATAATATAACATAATATAATATGTGTATAATCTACAATGTAAAGCTATCTTCAGCCGCAAAATTATCTCTCTCCCAGGAAATTATACCATCTCGACGTTGAAGTAAGTAGAAATGTGTGATGTAAGAGGTGAAGAACGGGTAATTAAACATAGAAGACCTTAAAGTATTCATCAATAAACATGTCAACAAGAAAAGCGAAATACGTTATAAGGTTTGGACGTTAAAAGGCAACATTCAAAATACAGAGTAATATAGTATACTAGTGAAAGGGAATATTAGCACCCACAATTAATAATGTAATGACTAAGAAATAAACAATAAAATAAGAACTGAAAAATATTAAAGAATATTAAAACTGATAAGAATAAAAATAAAAATAAAAATAAGAGATAAAATGTAAAAAATTAAAAACCTCAATATGAAAAAAATATAAAGGATAATGATAAATTGGTCAAAATGTAACCGATAAAACATAAAACATACGACATAAGAAATACAAAGAAATTAACAATAAAAGAATTAAAATTAAAACAT
>NC_068981.1:185298702-185299824 GCF_001194135.2 Octopus bimaculoides
AAAGTAAAAATAAACGTAAGAAACAACTTATAAGTAGTATAGATAGTATACACACATATATATACCCACATACATACACATACACACAGTGTTATTTTGTGTTATAACTTCGTATTGCAGTGTCCTTGGATGGTTTCGAGTCAGTGACTGAAGCTAGAACTATAACCATAGGTTTGGGATTATGGAACCGGTTTATTGAAAATATTTGTAAACTAAAAATTAAAAATTAAAAATATGTGTAAACTAGAAATTAAAAATATGTTTAAATTAAGTGGTCATAACCTAGTTCTTCGAGGGTAAACCAAAATACTGATGTATATAGTAAGGTTAGGGGTGGGTACGGGCTATGTTATTTAGGTGTCTGGGTTGTGGGAGGTAGGAATAGTTAAATATATATATATGAGGTGTAGAAGTGCACATAACTAAAAGGGAGGATTTAAGGGTTATAATATCTAAAGGTTTTCATCAATTTATGGATACAGGAGGGTTTGAAATCTGACCTCTTATTAATTAGTTTATTTTTATCAGGAAATTTAATAATTTTCAAAAGTTCAAGGGAGCATAACTGGCAACCAGTTCTATTATCTTTATATGTGGGGGCCGATCCAACAATAGACCATCTAAGGTTAAAATAACACTGTGTGTATGTGTATGTACGTGGGTATATATATGTGTATACTATCTATACTACTTATAAGTTGTTTTTTACGTTTATTTTTACTTTTATTTTTTATTTTTATTTTTATTTTTATTTTTATTTTTATTTTTATTTTTAATTTTATTTTTAATTTTATTTTTAATTTTATTTTTATTTTTATTTTTATTTATATTTATTTTTATTTTTATTTTTATGTTTATACTTTTTTATTTCTATTTTTACGTTATTTTCATATATATTTTTTTATATATATATTTTGTTTATATATATACTTCACTTTATACTTTTACATTTATTTTATAACCTTTTGCTTCCGGTGTCGTTATGTTTTAATTTTAATTCTTTTATTGTTAATTTCTTTGTATTTCTTATGTCGTATGTTTTATGTTTTATCGGTTATATTTTGACCAATTTATCATTATCCTTTATATTTTTTTCATATTGAGGTTTTTAATTTTTTACAT
>NC_068981.1:185302780-185304035 GCF_001194135.2 Octopus bimaculoides
CACACACACACACACACACACACACACACACACACACACACACACACACACACACACACTCACACAGACACCGCACGTATGTATGTCATTATTCAGTTTCATTTCTAGGTTTCTTACCAATATAGACAGAGCCAGTTTCTAACCTAGATCCAAGGCCCCTTCATTGGAATTTCAATATCAAACAACAGGGTATATATGTATGTATGTATGTATGTATACGCGCCTTTTTTTTTTGTTTTATGTATGTCTTCTCATGCATATACTTGCATATCTAGACATGCTCATATATACTTAAACGATAAAATTTCTGTATGTATGTATGTATGTATGTATGTATGTATGTATGTATGTATGTATGTGTATTTGCATAATTATATTACTTGAAGTCTGAACAGACATTTACACGTGGTTAATGAATTATCTAGAAGTGATAAAATACTAAAGTTAAAATAGAATAAATTTTAATTTCTACGAAGAAGGAAAGGAGTACACACCATGGTGTAAACGTGCTGGCAGACGTTGAACCGACGGTTTAACTATCAACATGCCTTTGTTTTTCAATTCTTCTATTTTAAATTAATGTTTATTCGTAATATGAAGTCGTCAGACGGTTACACTTGCACGAATAACTGTAAGGATGAAAGAAAAAACGCACAAGAAGTATAATTTATTGCAATGAATGCAATAATTTGGTAAAAAAAATAAAATAAAATGAATCATCACCAAGAATACAAACATTCTGTCTAATGATACAAGAGAAAGGTGGATGTGATTCTATTAATACTAATAATGATTCTTTTTATCGGCCTTTATTGTAATTTTCTAATATGGTGCTACGTCGATGGTGTTCTCAAATTGCTAAATTTCTGTAAAAGCATCATTACAGCTCGTACGAAAACTAAACAATAGACTGATCATAGACGCATACATAGATATGTAAATATGCACAAATATGATCAGGCGTTAGTTTATTTGAACCAATATATTCGCACAGATTTATGAATGCGTCTCTTGTGATAGTGACACGTGACTATATATATATATATATATATATATATATATATATATATATGTGCGTGTGTTTTACGGCTTTCTATATAGGTATATGGACGTTTCGAAATTGGTTCTTATATATTTAATTCCACATTATATCTAAAATTCTCTGTCTGTCTGACTGTCTGTCATTCGCTCTATTTGTCACTGCCTGTGACTCAGTCTCTATATCTCTCTCACTCTCTCTATATACATATGTGTA
>NC_068981.1:185305559-185311514 GCF_001194135.2 Octopus bimaculoides
TATATATATATATATATATATATATATATGCATACATATGCCTGTCTTTGTGCATGTATGTATTTACATAATGGATATACGTATTTATATGATGTATAGACTGATGTTTAAGCACGTCAACACCGATTATTATGTGTCCACACACTCACACACACACACCACTTTATTATTATATATGTGTGTGTGATATGTGTGTGTGATATGTGTGTGTGATATATGTGTAAATGTCAACGTGTGAATTACACGCGATTGTCTACTCTCGTTGTTGATTATATCAAAATATATGTATAGACATCTTTATGACTATCCATCTATAAACACACATACATAGTTTCATATATACATATACATATATATATATATATATATATATATATGTACATGCATATAGATAGATATATGTCACAAACTGCTTGATTTCGGCATAGTGGGAAAACTTGGAGTGGCTGCACGACTTTCTAAAAGATAGATATCAGGCAGTGGTGTCCAATGGGCTCACCTCAAAGGAAACACAAATAGTAAGTAGTATTCCACAGTGCACCGTCTTCGGGCAAATGCTATTTATAGTGGCCTTCTCAGACCTGTCATCAGCTTATCAGATAGCTACCCCCGCTACCTATACAGATGTCACAAAATCTCTCAGACAATACAAAATCCTGGAAATATTGCGCATTTGCAACGGGAATTGGACACAATATGCATGTGGGCTGAGGTCAACAACATGCAGTTTAATGCAGGACAATTCCAAGCCCTGCATATCCAAGCTGAACGACATGCAGATAGGATATACTGGCCTGGAAGGAATTGGAATCCCTGAATCAAAATCAGTGCATGACTTGGGCATTGACAGGAGCAATGATGCATCTTTCCAGGTGCATATTATTAATTTGATAATAAAATGTAGACGGCTAGCTGAATAGATCTTCTGGACTTTCAAAACAAGATAAAAGAATACAATGATGGTCCTTTGGATGGCGTACATCCTCGGCCGCTTAGTGTAAAATTAACGGTGGAGCTAGAAGAAATCCAACGAAGCTACGCAAACTGCAGCGTCTCAGTGCAACGTATCAGCCTCTGAGAAAGACTGAAAGATTTAAAACTCTTCTCCTTGGAACGAAGGCGGGAGTGATGTGCAATGATGTACATTTGGAAAATCCTGGAAGGCCTTGTACCAAACTTTGACATTGAAAGTTACACAATCAACAGAACGGGTCCCACCTTGTCGTGGCTAGGACCTTGGGAAAGTGTCTTCTACCAAAGCCTTCTGAGTGGATTTGTTAGTAGACGGAAACTGAAAGAAGCTCGTTGTATATATGTGTGTGTGTTTGTGCGCGCGAGGTGCAATGGCCCAGTGGTTAGGGCAGCGGACTCGCGGTCAGAGGATCGCGGTTTCGATTCCCAGACCGGGCGTTGTGTGTGTTTATTGAGCGAAAACACCTAACGCTCCACAAGGCTCCGGCAGGGGGTGGTGGCGACTCCTGTTGTACTCTTTCGCTCCAACTTTCTCTCACTCTTTCTTCCCGTTTCTTGAGTAACGCTGCGATGTACTGGCGTCCCGTCAAGCTGGAGGGCTAAGGTTTAAAAAGCCATGATCCTGGCTAAGCTTTAAAAAGACGCACAAATAACAAAAAAATATATATGTATGTATGTAAGTATGTATATATTTGTGTGTCTATGTTTTCCCCCCACAACATCACTTGACAACCGATGCTGGCTCGGCAAAATAAACCGATAGAATAAGTACAAGGCTTACAAAGAATAAGTATAAGGCTTACAAAGTCCTTATAGTGGATGAGTCCTGCAGTACACCACCAAACAGTCACCATAACCTTTTTGAAGATCTCGGGTTTAGGGGAGTTTTTGAATGCTTCATTTTGGTCCAATGACTGCAAAAAACGTTTTGTATTATTGTACAAAATCCACCCAATTTGGTGTCGTCTAGTAGCATAATTTGATCTGAGATCTATTCTAGGTTATTTAGAGTGGCCTAGCCCCGCTAATTTGGTTGTTGTGTCTTGGTTGCTTTCAATATTTTTCCTCCTTTTAAGTTCAACATTATTTCTATTATCAACCACATCTCGTCAATTTCAGGAGGGACTTCCTCAATTTTAATTCTGGATGTCCTTTTCCAAGATAAGTCGGCAGTAACACCAGTTCTGCCGACTTCAGGGTTGTGGTTGAGTGTTTTAAAGACTCCGCTTCTGAAGCAAACCTCACATCCACCGTCCCAAAACATTTTGCTTTCTTTAAAAATTTCACCTCATTCCAAATTTGGCTTAGACATTTTTCGACGGCATCTCTATTTTTTCGTTGCCACTGAAAAAGTCCGGAACCATACATTTTCCCTCTCGGTGCTTTCTCTCCTCCTCTGGGTATGTGTGTGTGTGTGGGGGTGGGTGGGGGGTGGTGGTGTCAATCTCACATTCGTCCCCTCCTGTAGTAATTCCATATATTTTTGAGTTTGTCCTGTATGACACTCACACCGTCGCTGTGGACTTGGACTGCTGACGCGTAACTACCTCTTTGGGCCATGGCCGCGTAACCACTTTCGGTGTTTTGAGCTTCCGTTAAGTCGTTCTCCAGTTTAGGCGACTGCTCCATGAAGTTGTCCATACACCGTATAAAGTAAAAGTTTCGCCCCTAAATGTGGGGGAAAACCAGCCATAAACACAAGCCTACAAATGCATATAGAGCGTCAAAAAGATGCAAAAATAACAGAAAACAAAAGGGAAAACCTACAAGATAAAACCAACAAGTACTTAGCTTCACAGCAGAAAATAAAAACACGTTTGTTGACAGGAGGATAAACATAGAGGGACAGTACAACGATGGAGAAAAACACGAAAGCGGGGGAAAAAATAAAACGGATGAGAAGAATGGTATACTCTTTTACTCTTTTACTTGTTTCAGTCATTTGACTGCAGCCATGTTGGAGCACCGCCTTTAAAAAATGAATGAAATTAAAGCAACTCAGACCTCACAATCCAAATTTTCGAGCAGGGAACCACTCAATTAGATCGACCTCAGTATGCAACTGGTACTTAATTTATCGAGCCCGAAAGGATGAAAGGCAAAGTCGACCACGGTGGAATTTGAACTCAGAGCGAAATGACAAACAAAATACTACTAAGCCCTTCGTCCAGCGTGCTAACGTTTCTAATTTCTTTATTACCCACAAGGGGCTAAACATAGACGGGACAAACAAAGACAGACAAAGGGATTAAGTCGATTACATCGACCCCAGTGCGTAACTGGTACTTCATTTATCGACTCCGAAAGGATGAAAGGCAAAGTTGACCTCGGCAGAATTTGAACTGAGAACGTAACCACAGACGAAATACCGCAAAGCATTTCGCCTGGCGTGCTAAGGTTTCTGCCAGCTCGCCGCCTTGATAAAATATATATTCTTTTCTACTCTAGGCACAAGGCCTGAAATTTTGTGGGAGGGGACCCATCGATTAGATCGATTCCAGTACGCAATTGGTACTTAATTTATCGACCCCGAAAGGATGAAAGGCAAAGTCGACTCAGCGGAATTTGAACTGAGAACATTTAGACAAACAAAATACTGCTAATCATTCTGCCAAGTCGCCACCTTAATCTGCACACTATTACTGTTTCAGCATTCACCTGTTTTAATGAAAGCAAACTGTGGCCATAAGTTTAAAACAATGCAATTATATTTAAAACAATGTAGTAATATTTAGTTACATAGGACAGTTTTCTATACATACATTATATATACTTACTTATGCACACACACACACACACACACACACACACACACACACACACACACACACACACACACACACACACACACATAAATATATATACATATATGTATATGTGTGTGTGTGTGTGTGTATGTACCTGTGTGTATTTGTATGTGTGTGTGTATGTGTGTTTATACAGACTGGGTGGGAGAGTGGGAAGAGGCTTGCTGAAAGCGAAGGAGATGTTCTTGTTCGTTTTCCAGCGTTAAAATAGTTACTCTTTTAGTTTTTTTTTTATTGTTCTCTGTTATTGAAATAGAAAAGAACACGAGGAGAACCGTCTGGAACAAAGTTGAATATAAATTAAATTCTGTCAAGTTATTCTCTCCTGTGTAATTAGTAATTTTGTTTAATTAGTTTTCGTCGAACCCAATTAATGTTTATTATTTAATAAAACAGAAGATTACATTTAAAGAAGAAAAAAAAACAAAAACAGCAAGAGGCTGACTTATTAATCTATCTTGAGTTTTCATGTTTAGTCACCCGCAGGATGATAGCGAATAACTGCATATGCAGAAAAGAAAGTAAAAAGCAAGTCACGTGGCTTTATTCTTCGTGGTACACAATACAACGTACAAAGGAGACAAAATGAGATCGGAATTATCTCTTCAGAGGTTACCACCTCAAACGGATATAGGGGTGTAGACGCTACGTTTGATGAAACTCATCGACTCTTATTAACTCTTATTTCATTTTTTTTTTGTTATTTGTTCCAGTTATTGTACTGCAGCCATGGAGTATCGCATTGGAAGAACAGGCGAAGAAATCGCATCTCCCAGTACTTATGTACGTTTTTTTAAGTCTCGTACATATTCTATCGGTTTTTATTTTTACCGACCTGCAATGTTAACGAGGACATGAACGAGTCAACATCGTTTTAATAAGGATTCATGCAAAAAAACACAAATACAAACACAAACGCAACCACACACGCCCTCGCTCTCTCTCTCCCTCTCTCTCTCTCTCTCTTTCTGTCTGTCTGTTTGTCTGATTCTCTCTCTCTCTTTCTCACACCCACACACACACACATACACATACACACACACACACACACACGTACATATCTGACGGTCCTTCGAAATACTTTCCGTTTACAAGGCTTTGATCGGCCCGGAACAGCAGCAGACGACACTTGCCCCGAGCTGGCAGAAACGTTTGCACGCTGGGCGAAATGCTTTACAGTATTTCGTCTGCTGCTACGTTCTGAGTTCAAATTCCGCCGAGCTCGACTTGCCTTTCCTCCTTTCGGTTTCGATTAAATAAGTACCAGTTACACACTGGGGTCAATATAATCGACTTAATCCTTTTGTATGTCCTTCTTTATCCCCTCTGTGTAGCCCCTTGTGGGCAGTAAAGAATTATTATTATTATTATTATTATTATTATTATTATTATTCCTTCGTAATACAGTGTAGGTAAAAAATGCCCCGGAATCTTTAGTCATCTGTTAAGTCATAACAAGGACCTCAAACAGATAATACTTTCCTTAAGATGTGAGCTGTACCGAATAAGGCTGCTTTTTGCAAGACATTTAACTTGCATGGGATTTCCAGTTGCCTTGCCAGCTGATCACAGTCAGCAGACTAAGGGGACTCTTGTTTACTGATCATGCTTCAAGAACTGCGGAAGAATGTTACAATTCCAAGCAATGATGATTTTTGTAGGTGCTCTTTTTTTACATTCGTTTCAATCTTTTTTGAGTCATGTTGGTAGGTGAGTACTAATACTACCAATAGCACCACTCACCGTTGGTATCACGTCCATTTTCTTCGATGCCTACAATCTGCATATTTCTCACTTCAATTCATCATAGCTTTTTCTTCTTCTTTCTCTTCCATCCTGATATGACCATATCAATGTATGTCAATTATCTGACATGTTTCTTTTCTTTTCTGTTCACAAAAACAATGTCAGGTTTATTATTATTATTATTATTATTATTATTATTATTATTATTATTATTATTATTATTATTATTATTATTATTATTATTATTATTTTATGTTTGACTTTTGTTTTGCATTTGTACAAGTTGGATCCAAGTCTCACCCAGAGACCTCAAGAGACAACAAGTTAGAAGTTCATGTAGGTGTTATGCCTAGGGTACCATATATTTGGATTTGTACAGTTTTGTTCAAGTGAATGTTTAAGAAACCATAAGAAAATTATGTGTTTGCTT
>NC_068981.1:185311819-185314134 GCF_001194135.2 Octopus bimaculoides
GGAGGCATGATTTTTGTCTGAAGTCTTTCAGTATGATGTCTGGCCTATTTGCGTCTATCTTTCTGTCAGTTTGAATGGTGAAGTTCCAGAGGAGTGCAATGTGATCATTTTCAAGTACTGGGGGTGGTTTGTGTTCCCACCAGTTTTTATCATGGGGCAAGTCCAGGTTTATTATTATTATTATTATTATTATTATTATTATTATTATTATTATTATTATTATTGTTGTTATTATTATTATTATTATTATTATTATTATTATTATTATTATTATTATTATTATTATTATTAGTAGTAGTAGTAGTAGTAGTAGTTGTTGTTGTTGTTGTTGTTATAATAGTCGTAGTGTTAGTAGTTGTAATAGTGCTAGTGTCTAAAATTAGAAGAGATGTCGTAGCTGATTCTTTAGTAGAGGTCTGAGTTTTCGTCTCTTTGATGTAGCGATAATGGATCCGCGGTTAGGTGTGATGGAATAGGAGAGTTTTATAGTGGATCCGTTATACCTAGTGGAATGGTAACTGTGTCTGTTGTCAGTTCGTCGCGTTTCCATTTCTAGTAACTAATGCTGAGGAGGAGATAACAACACCGAAATACGTGCATCCATCAGTCTGGTTAAAGAGTAGTTCGATCTGACTTGGTGTGATTAGACTTATTTGTCTACAGCGAGAAATTTTATTAATGACAAAATGCAGTGATTGGATTTCTTACAGATTCGAATATGCTTCAAGCTTATATGAACTGGTAACAAGTGTGTAATGAGAAATGTAAAGGCTACTAATAATTTCAACAACATCTATTCTGTGGTTAAAGCCACAATTAAGAACGGTAGTGTGAAAAATCAACAATGCGTACAATTATACGCGAAGCTTGAATACCTTTAACGATAACTATAATAATTCGGTACCTCTATGAGTAATAACAATAATTATAATATGAATTATCCTAACTATCTCAACCCTAATAACGATGACCGTATCACTCATAATTCTAATGATAGTACTAACAATCACGCTAACTATGCTGGAGCGGCTAATAATACATTGTCCATAACCCACAATGACATGCATTTTCAGAGTACCTCTAGCAAAAGCAATTGCCCTTTCAGACGAAATTAACTCATGCTATCGCAGATATTACAAAACTTTCTCTTGTTACTATAAACCATTATTATCCTCTGACTGAGCTAATTAAGCCGCCTTTTCTACGCTATCTTTCATTATAATACTTCATCGTCAACGATTGTATTCTTTCTACTGCTATATTTAGCTATAATCAAGCTTTCCTCGTCTTCAGCACTCTACCGCCGGCGTTTTCCACTCCTTTCACTTTCTGACTTGCACGTCGTTATATTTACTGGATTCCTCTCCTGTTTTTATTTATCTTTGCTTTCTATGCAACATACATCACTTTACAATGTCCTTCTGCATCCCGTTAGCATCTTTTAAGTTTTATCTTTATTTTCTTCGTCTCTTACCTCCCTCTTTCGACTGGTTTTCATTTGTTGTATACCATGCGTCTGCCTATATCTATGGAATTAACCACCCTTTACTATTTTTTTCACACTCTTAATTTCTTCTTTGATAGATACCGGTCAGCATTTGATCTGGTTTCCGTTTACAATTTCCCTAATTTTTAATATTATTTCCAATTTTATTTATTTTTTCTTGGTGCCATTAACCGACGTCTTTTAATAATCAACTCCACCTCAGCAACCCCACCACTTCTCACACCATCCAATATTTTCCTGCAGTTTTTTTTCACGTAATCCTCACTCTGCTGTTCTTGTCTCCTTTTTCCTTTTGAACTTAACAATATTCATAACTGATTTAGTTACCAGAATCTTCTAATAAGGATATCATCTTGCAACAAGAATTTCGCATAAACCGTGCTGATTCATACACGTACAACATTATTGGACCTCATAATATAACATACATTGTTATGACCCAGTCATAACAATTTATATTCATGTATATCTCCACAGTCATGTATGTAAAGATAAGAATTTATTCATTACATAAGAATTTATTCATTGCCTGTAGACGCAACTTTCTATGTCAATTTATTACTTAAGCCTGTTTTGTTGATCTGTATTTTCTGTTCTCATACCTGTTCGACAAAGATTGTTCTTATAGCTACCTGCCCCAGAAGAAGAGTTGGGGTGCAGGTTTCAATTCCTCGTTTCTTTAGTATTGTATGTATAAAGTATACGTCATACATACACACGCTCACACACTCACGCACCCACATACTCACTTACAAACACACACACACACATGCATTCATATATATATATATATATATATATATATATA
>NC_068981.1:185314482-185316758 GCF_001194135.2 Octopus bimaculoides
TATATATATATATATATATATATATATATATATATATGCAAAAATGACGGATAAACAAAAGTAGGTGTAATGAGGCAAGTTGCGTAAGAGAGTAACTGATGCTTTTAAGTCCTATCATTACAGCTGTTTCGGATAAAAACAGCCGCTATAACGCTAAACACATATTTGCGTGTATATGTATGCATATATGTCTGTCTGTCTGTCTGTCTGTCTGTCCGTCCGTCTGTCTGTCTGTATCTCAACAACCCCTAGCTTGATACGTACCTTTTGATCACTTTATCGTTTGTGTGCCCTCACTAGAACGGCTTCTACATCTCTTAACTAGCAAGATGCATAATATGTCGACTTCAAATTAGCGAAATCATTCTCTACTCTTTCACTCTCAATCACTGCTGTGTTATATTTCGAATGAATTATTTTCTCATTCCTTCATTTGTAGAGTTAAATTTTTATGGAATCCTCTTCTTGCTTAATTTTCGTTCACAAGTTGATGTGCAGAACTCCAAACTAAGCCTCAATCACACACACCAATTTCATCATTTTGGAAAGAATACCTAAATATTGTTCCACCCTTCCTCCTTTTAACACTAATTGAAAAAAAAATGTATTATGTTCTTAAGTTTACATGAAACTAAATATACCTAACGATATATAAACCGTATGTAAATATAACGTATTCCATTAAATACAAGGCCGCTTATGGAATATAACTGTGGGTTCCCGTTCCGAGGTGGTAAGCTCCTCATCTGGGATGCCACATGCTGGTACACCTTCTCCAGCGGAAATTTGGTGTATTTAGCAACCAGTCCAGGCTCCATTGCTCGCCAGGTCAAGAAGCGCGAACTGTCAAAGCATCGGTCGCTCTTTGACTGGTTTGTGGTCGAGCCCGTGGTAGTGAAGAGTTCCGGCGTCCTCTACTCTCGGGCGGCATTCATGTTCACTGCTATTAAGGTGGAGATGGCTATCTGCAAGTGCAAGCCCCCTGAGTCGAAATCCAGCTCGTGCCGATAGAAATACAATAAAAGTAAAATAAAAGATATGTTCGTTACAGTTATCAAATGCTAGAATTTCTATGGAAGTTTATACGCCTCACTCAACTTTGGAGACATGAGCCAATGTTAGAAATTAACATATATTTATATCAGAGTAAAGACCTGCTAAATAACAGTGCATCGAATTATAGTGATGTACCTCTAATCACTTTAAAAGTCTACAAACTTTGAATTGCGAATCTTTAAGATACCAATTGTCTCAATGCTAGACATTAGATACATTATGTCTGACAAGTGATCTACAAGTGTCCAAGTTCTAGAGACCGAAGGCTAGCTGTCAGCATTGATGTTAGAAAATACATAATACGTTAATGAATGCATATACATCTCCTTCTCAATATGGCAGCCGTCAGCAAACATCGTTTTCCGTTTACATTTGTTATTTGCTGCTTTACTTTTTTTTTTATTAGCTGTTACTTTAAATAGTTCGTGCATCAGACTTTATTGATGACATTTTGGCAAGTTTTGCGCGACATATAGCCTGTAATATTGACGTTAGCGGTTATTGAAAGCTAAATAAAAACAAAACGCAAAAATTAGAAAAAATAACAATACGTGTTGATTTATACGCAAACGTATCTCTGTCAGACAAAAAAAGCTCACTGGTAAAAGTATCTGTGAAAGTAGCGGCCGAGGGAAACACTTTAATACATGTAATTGTAGACCACGAAATGAATTGATCCTGCTTCTGGGGGAATAATGGCGTGTCACTGAACATCTTTTCGTATCACATTAGTTACGAAAATACCAATAAAGCGTGGGGTATTGGGTTATAAATGTATAAATATATACAGAGTCACATCACCCGTGTTGGGTTTAGTCTCACCATTTTGATGTAAGGATAGAAATTACATGTTTCCTTGTATTTAAAAATTCATCTCGATTGGGTTATCTCATTCTCCCCGAGTATATTAGCTGATGTAAGATGCATATTAGAGCATATACAATCATGGACCGAGGTATAAACTTATTTATCTAATGGTACGAAGTTGACGTCGAATCATTATTTCGATACAATCAAGTATGTGCCTTGGCACATAAACATTTATATTTTAATGAGTTGGCTAGGCTCAATTTGGGACAGAGATGAGAATTAAAAGTTCAATCTTCAGTCCCAGCAGAAGCCGCCTCGTGGGTCTGAATTTGTAACGAGAGTTAAGACACATACATGCGCGAGCATATGCATATGTGTGTGTGTATATATATATATATATATATATATAT
>NC_068981.1:185316965-185317274 GCF_001194135.2 Octopus bimaculoides
TATATATAGGTTATATTTGCTTCAGTTATTCTATTGCCACCATGCTAGGGTACCGCCTTGAACAATTTTAGTAGAAAAAATATATTACAGTATATATCATTTGTTAGCGTGAGGTACTATTTATATCGGTATACTTTTGCCGAAACGTTAGGTTCCAGGATGCGCTAAGTTACCGGTGTTGGTATGTTTGTAAACACAGGAACACCGAGACAAGCACAGACATATACACATTCACTCAAAAACACATACACGCACGCAATCACACACACTCACACCATCGCCCCCCCCCCACACACACACAAACACAAC
>NC_068981.1:185321416-185322354 GCF_001194135.2 Octopus bimaculoides
ACATACATAGATGCATTCATACATACAATACATACATACATACATATATACATACATACGTGCATACAATACACATACATACATACATGCAGGCAGACATACATACAATACATACATACATGCATACGCACATACGTACATACATACATACATACATCCAATAAACACACACATAAATACAATACATACATATAATACAACCACATACATACAATACATAAATACATACATATATGCATACAATACATACATACACACATACAATACATACATACATACATACAAACATACATACATACATACATACATACGTAGTTCATAGACGAAATCCAGGTACTCTCCTCCACATAGAATACGCTTTGCAGTGCTCATGAGATTTAAACTTGAGCGGGTATAGAAATCAATGTAGGGATAATCAAATTAAACAGATCAATATATATATAAACTACTCTGTCTACATATACGAGGCCTGATCAATAAGTATCCGGGCTGCTGCTTTGGTACCGAAGCTAAAGCACGCAGAATAAAACAGCTTCGCAAAGATTGACCTTGAAATCTGCTGTGCATAGCGGATGTGAGCTAGAACGTTAAAACATAGTGCGCATGCACAGCAGACTTCAAGGTCGATCTGAGCTAAGCGGCGTCACTCTGCGTGCTTTAGCTTTGTTACTATGGCAACAGTCCGGAAACTTATTGATCAGATGACGTATACATATTCTGTATTTTATATAATTTATATATTGATATGTCTTATTTGTTTATCTCTACATTTCCTTCAATACATACGTACATACATACATACATGCATACATGCATACAAACATACATACATACATACATACATATATACAAACATACATATATACATACATACATATATACATACATACACACGTATATATATATATATATATATATATATATATATATATATATAT
>NC_068981.1:185322856-185323940 GCF_001194135.2 Octopus bimaculoides
ACACACACACACACACACGCACACACACACACACACGCACACACACGCAGACACACACACACACACACACACACACACACACACACACACAAATGGAACAAAAATGCAATAAAGGACAATAAAACACTCGCACAGATAGACAATACAAAGCCGGACAGGAGAAACAAAAATTAGAAGGACAAGGAAAGAAAAGGACGAGTCATTCGTGGACGTCTTTCTTCAGTCAAGTTACCAGTGGTCCTCACTGTTTCGGGCAGTTACACTTGACATATATGTATGTGTGTGTACATATATATATCTGCATACGTGTGTGTATTTATGTTTTATACAAAATTAAGGGTAAAACCACTGTAATGATTTTACCAAGTGATCAGCGTGAGATGAATTGTAGATGTGGTTTTTAGAGCCATTTGGCGTCTATTTCTAGCGTGTTGCTGGGGTTTATCACAACGTTTCAATATAATTATATTTTATAATTATAAATTAGTATAAATTGTAACCTGTCTCGTTTTTTCTTTTATTTCACGCTGGCCACTTGATAAAACCATTAAATTGGTTTTATTCTTAATTTTGTATAAATTATACATTTGATCCTGAGGAAATTCCATTTGCTGCGATATTATTTTCATAGTAAAAACAGTTGGTTGAGATGAAAAAAAATTAGATTCAACTAGTGTATACATGGAAATTCTTGTATATAATCGTGCGGATAAATGTTTGTATGGGTATGTATAAATGTTTGCATTTATATACTCTAGTCATATTGTACTAATGAAAGCAGTGAGTTTTACAACCTTAAATCAGAAATCGATCTACAATTAACCAATTTAAAAAATAAAAACTTATTCATTTTTTTCATCTGTACGCTTACAATTTGTACTAACAGAATGGAGATGTGGCTTTTTTAGAGCCTAATAGCATATATTTCTAAAGCATCAGAGGGTTTATCCGCACACTTTAATATAATTATATTATATACTTATAAATATATGTGTTTGTATGTATATGTCTCTCTCTCTCTCCCTCTCTCTCTCCCAATATATATATATATATATATATATGTATATATATATATATATATATA
>NC_068981.1:185324307-185333888 GCF_001194135.2 Octopus bimaculoides
ATATATATATATATATATATACGTACATATGTATACGTACATATGTATACGCGTAAAACGTGTTTAAATTTTGTTTTACTTAAGAAAATATGGCTTAAGTTACTCTATATTCATACGCTCAGAATCATACTCATGTACTGTTATGTATACGTATACACGCACACGATTACACAAATTTAAACATATATACGTACACACACGCACATACACACACACACACACATATTATATATATACACATATATATACATATATATATATATATATACACATATATGTATATATGCACATGTACATATATATTAGTGTTCGTGTGTGTGCGTGTCAATAAAGCTGTAAAATATTAACTCACCTTGCGTATTCAAAGCCATAAAAACGGTTTTTGGTATTTTTCTCTTAAATTCCTTTTGTGTCAGAGATCTAGAGAGATATTTTTAGGTTGTAGATTGCAACAAAATATAATTTCTGAATCTCGTTTAAGACTAACACACGCCCACACATATATACATATATTCCTATGTAGGCATATAATCACGCACGCACGCGCACGCACGCACACACACACACACACACACACACACACACACACACACACACACACACACACACACACACATATAAATATATATATATATAGGTATAAGTGAATATATATATCACGCGAAGGCACGATTTATTTGTGTGCATACGTGTACATGTGTACATATGCAACAATATGCACGTGTCTTTGTGCAAGTGTGTATATATAAGTGTATACACACATTTTATAAGTTTCCCATCTATCCAATAAATATGAATGTCATGTCCCTTTTGACACGCACATATATATGTATATATACATACATACATTGACACAGATATGCAAAAACACCTACACGCATGTACGTACGCACCATATTTGTTGTTTATGCGTGCGCACATGAATCAAAACATACACTCACAAGCATATACACACAAACACACACGCAAACGTGTGAGCGTGTGTTTATGTTTTTATATAAATATCCAGCATACACATAGATATATACACACATACATACATATGTACATATATATTTATATACGTACACATACTCATATATATATAATATCTATGCATATATATATGTGTGTATATTTGTGTATATATATATATATATATATATATATATATATATATATATATATATATATATATATATATATGTATGCATACATACGTATATGTGCATATATATATACATTACGTACGTACATGCATACATATATACATACATCTATATATATGTGTGTATATATATATGCATATATATACATATATATATGTATTTATATATATTTGTGTGTGTGTATTTATCTATATATATGCACTTCTATGCATACGTACGCGCACCCATACATGCAAACATAAACTTTAATATACGTGCACAGATTTTTCTGTGTGATTGTATGTGCGTGCGCATATGTGTATTGAGATAGACTTTATCGATAGATGAATGGGTCAGTATGGCTCATATTATTAATTCATATTGGCATCTATCTCTTAAAATATGAAGATATAACGCACAAAATTGGTCGTAAAATCCATGATGTGAACTCGCGCGCTTATTGATATTATTTCTTTATGGAATTTTGGTTAGAACAAAAAGCAAAAATTGATAATAATATTAAAGGAAAAAAAACAAAAAAAAAACGTAAAAGGAAAATGTCAAAAATGACACTAAAAAATATATTTTTTTAGTGTTTAAGTATATCAGGGGAGAAAAGGAAAAAATAAAAATAAAAGGCGATAAAGAAAGAAAAAAAGAAATCCTTTTCGATCATTGATCTTGTCGACATCAAACATTATGTAAATGAGTGACTGTACCCCCAATAAATATTCTCATAAAAGAATTCAGGTGTTATCAAGAATCCGCTAACAAATTTCCCGAGATCGACTATGAAAAATCTTACTGCCCAAATTTTTCGTTCATCAAAAAAGGTCTGCGTTGTTTTATTTTCACGAAATACAAAAATATGAAAGTATACATATAATATTGACCGCAGTGTATCACTGGTTTATGAAACCATATCTTAAAATTATATCTCCGATGCTCTGTAACTATATGATGCAATACCATATCGCAATCATACTGCTTGCTATCTGCTTTTCGTATTATATCATTTTGTGATGTTTTTATCTTGATATTCCGTTTTGCTTCGGTAAAACATGATTTATATCGTGGTGAAACAATCACTCATTTTGTGGGGATTGCAACCGATATCTCTCTTTTTATTTTCCATCGAGTTAGAAATCATGTGAAAAATAAATTTCCTCAGCGAGTTTTGAGCTGAATCTGTAAAGGGATTCTCCCAATTACAACATGATTGCAACATGATTACAACATGATTGCAACATGACGTCTGTTATCCACAGCTTGATCAAACTTCCTCCTTCCACCTCTGCCAGCCGTGTTTTTATATAGGAAAACCATGTGATATCTACTCAGGGGTACGGTGCTGCTTTTATCTTTGGCATGTTGTTGTCATTGGACAGCGACCATACTGAGGCACCGCCTTGAAACCTTTATTCGAATAATTTGACCCAGTACACACACACACACACACACACACACACACACACGCACATATATATATATATACATATATATATATAGGATTGGCTAGTACACAATTTCTGTCTGCAAGATTCATTTACAAATAATTGTTCGTGCCAAGTCATTGAAGGTGAACCCAAATTTATGTGATGGCAAAGCGAGCTCTTAAAGTACACAACCACGGCTGACCCCATAAGTCTCTGAGGATAAAGACAAGTTGGAACCCACGTCGTTGTAATCGACGTAGGGTCACGATGTTTTGCATACGTATGTATTAATGTGTATGCATGTGGATACATGTATGTTTGAATGCAAATCCCAACGAAGGTGCCTCTCATAGGCTACTAGAAATAGCAACAAATTCACACTCATATCTTCTTCCAAGTAAGGTCTGATCAAACAGACCTGGGGTCAAAGTAGGGAAGTTACTGATCCTCTATCTACCTGATAAAACAAATATCACCTAAAACTAGTCAACAACAACAACAATGAGCCGACATGAGTTTCACTACTTGGTAGCTTGACATGCTACAAAAGTCAGCTAAATTCTTCTTCAATCACAGTATACTGCTTTAGAAGAAGTAACGTTGGATAAGAGGGTCCGGCTATAAAAAAAAAATGAAAGGAAGGTCACGCTTGATACATTCGTTCCAGTTTAGATAATCTTAGAACAAAAGTTTTTGTTTGGAAGCCATGGGCAGTCTCGGACGGATTGGTATTAAAAGATTAAAAGTGCAGCCATTACTAACCAGTTTCATCATTAGTTCGTGTGTCCGGCTGTGACCAATCAGTCCGAAGTGTGCTCGGAAGGCCAGCCGCACGTCGGACACTGGTGGTGCTTTGGGACTGAAGACAAGGAGTTTGCTCTCATTTAAACAATAGAAAATATCACACTAATTTATCAGTCTTTGATTCCAACACTTCTCAGACAGTTTATTTACCAATTCTCTCTCCACCGCGAATTGTCTGTTGTTTGACTCGCCTCGTTTATTTCTTTTCTTTAGCATTTCTGCCGCCTTTTTTTTCTTTTTTTTTTTCTTTTAATGTTTTTTTGGCTTGATAAACACCTACTCCTTGTTAGCAACTGATAAGGTTCGATGCTTCGACCCATAACAGCCGTGTTACTACTACTACTACTACTACTACTACTACTACTACTACTACTACTACTACTACTACTACTACTACTGCTACTGCTGTTGCTGCTGCTGCTGCTCAGTTGCCCAGAAATTTAGTACTAAGCACATCCAGAGTTTATCAAATTCCCGAATTAAGTATTTCTTCATCCTACACAAAACGACATCCATTTATAATCCTTCTCGATTTGCAACAGGACCCAGAACCACACCAAATCCAAATAGCTGTGTGGTAAGGAAGCACCTTACCACACACTTCTGTATTTCGTTTGCTATATACTTCATATTTACAGTATTTCCTAAGTTTACAATTAAAAATAGCTTATACGCTTAAATAGTAAGGGACTATGTCCTAGCGGTTAGGGTGCTGCACTGACGATCACGAGACCGTGGGTTCGATTCCCCGCAACCGAGCTGCGTGTTGGGTCCTTGAGTAAAACATTACATATCACAATGCTCTGCGATCAGCGTGCACCTGTACAGTTAATATCGATTTGATGGAGGGAGTGGTCAGGTGTGCAACACGAACATTCGATCACTCCTAATCAAATTATCTGGGCAGCTGATTCAGTAAGAAATTGCAGAAGCGTCTTTCTCGGACCTAAGAGGCTACCATACTATATACTTGAATAATTATGAAGTCAGAGGGCGCTACGTTTGACTTATTGTAGCGTGACCCAACACAATGCAATTCCTAGTTGAATGATGGAGTTTAATGTGTTAACACCCAACCACTCTGTAAACTTATATACAATGGACTCCATACGTTCTTATTAAATAAAATAGAAAAATAGTTAAGTTAAAATGGTAGCCAAATCTCCCTCATATTGCATGCTACTGTTTAAGTTAGGAATACTTGTGAGGTTGTGTGGCACTTCCAGATATACATACAGGGTAAACGGTCACATCTGGACTGCCTCTGATAATGGACCAGCCAGATCACGGCTGATTTAGGGCTAAGTTGCAAAACAAATCTCCATCTCATCAACATAACCAGAGAACACCAATAAATAACCCACCATCATATTCAATTTCTGTGTGCAGTGCACATAATATAAATACATCACACATGTAACACACACACAAAAATGATCAGGACAAAAAGAAAATTAGAAGAATTTTGGCATTGATACCTCATTTACCAGAAACAATATTCTGCAAAATACACTGAGTAACTAGTTGTCATAGTAATTATAACAGTGGTGCGATTTTTTGAACATTTGAACCTTCAAAGGGTAACAACAGCTGTCACGTTAGGATCATATCTACAATATCTGGCTTTTTTGTAGTTCACACTTGAATTTGTTAAGCGCACGGGAATAGGCTGGACAACACAGAGTACGATATATCTGGACTGTCACTCTCTATCAAATACGATTAACAACGGAGGTCGAAGTGTGTTGTAGGATTCTGAACTATACGGAAGTACGGTATATTTATATGTAAAGATAATTAAATCGCATTTTGTCCTATAGTTGACTACATACATGGCACAGTTATGTCTGATTTGAGTTGCCTCGGAGCTGACTACGTAGCAACGAAAACAAGACAACCGACACAATAATCACAAACATTCCATCCTTCGCTCTTACCAAGGTGTAGCCGTTAATGTGATACCAGGTTCAAGTTAACAAACGGACAACCTGTTCAATGTGGACCTAAACATATAAAAACTATCAATGGAAGGAAAATTACAGAAAGGGCTCAAGTCTATACACGATTCCAGGTTTAAAATTTAGAGAACTTTCTTAAAAATGGAAACTTCAAGTGAGACAGCTAAGCAACAAAATAATCTCACATGTAATTTATATACTTGGGTTTCAGTGGTAGATATCTAAGAAGATGCAACTTGCCTCTGGCCGTTATGTGGAAAGGAGAACCTTGAGTTGTGTATCATATTGTGTTATATTTAATGCAATGCAGTTACATGAGATTACAAGAACAGTTTCAAATTTTGGAACAAGGCTTGCAATTACTGCGGGAAAGGGGACTAGTCAATTATATCGATCCCAGTGTTTCACTGGTATTTCGAAAAGATGAAAGGCAAAATCGACTTCGTCGACATTTCAGTTCAGAGCATAAAGACGGATTGTAATGAAAGCGATATTTCCAAAGAATTTAAGGCGGTTAGCTGGCAGAATCGTTAGCACGTCGGGCAAAATGCTTAGTACAGTTTCGTCTGGCTTCATGTTCTAAGTTACAATTCCACCTAGGTCGATTTAGCCTTTCATATTTTCAGAGTCGATAAAATAAATATCAGTTAAACACAGGGGTCAATGTATTCAACCATTTCCTCCCCACAAAATTACTGGCCTTGTGCCAAAACTTGAGAGCAATTTTACTTTCATTAAAGGCTGTAGGTTGGATGACTTTTTATGACGATCTATCATAAAAAGATTTTGCAGTATTTAGTCGAAATTCTCTATGTTCTGAGAATAACTTTACCTTTCGTCTTACCGTGGTCAATAAAATAAAGTACCAACGAAAGAGGGGTGTTGATTACATCCACTAAATACTCTACAATATGTGGCCTTGTCTCTAACCTATTTTATATCAAGGTCCTCTCCACAGAGGGAGTTATCGCTTATTTGCGTATTGTTATTGAATGCGTAGTTAAGCACAGGGTGTATAATCCCATCAGGAATTCTAGAAATATCTATCGTTTTATCATCCTTTGTGGATATATAAGTGAAGAGATAGAAATGTGAGTTATCATTATAGCTATAGAGATGTTATTTATATTTTAATATGGATACGTTTATTATATATTATATCAGATGTAAGCAAACCTAGCGGAAACAAACGAATAAATGAAAGGAAGAAATATACAATATTCATATTCACGCAAAGATCCATCAGATTTCTGCTAGTTTTATAAATGCTAGGGATAAGGTATATCACATTTTATAGTATATCGGTTTTAGAGGTTCAGGGAAGATACTTTTTCATATTTGACAACTATAAAGGATTATAAAATTGCTATCATCATAAAAGAACCTTTTACACCAAGTATTTTCCAGTATAATGATTTAATTTTCAATCTTTGGAATCTCTCATGAAACCTAATGCAAATTTTGAAGCTGCATTTAAAATCCCATCCAACACTGGAATCAAAGAAAAGAAAAACAACCCGAAAATATTAAATCTAAATACAGGTGAAAGAAGAAGTAAGAGAGTTTAAAGTCAGGCTATAAAAAGAAATTAGAAAAAAAAAAATTAATTACTTTTGCAGTAGCTTAGAAGCATTTAGAGCAAACGATAATGATAACAAACAAATAAAAAGAGATATTAACTTAAAACTCGAGGATAATGAATTCAAATTTGCGAATAGAGATTTTCTATATTTTAGGTTTTTTTTTTGGTGTGATGTCAGCAGCACGCTTCATTGTTTTTGTTTTTGTTTTATTGTTGCTAGACTTAGTACGGCTTTAATGGGAATTAAACGAGCTTGATACTATCATTAAAGGAATATATAACAAATGGGAGAAATGGATCAAAGTTCATCGAAATATTATTGGTGATAATAATAATAATAATAATAATAATAATAATAATAATAATAATAATAATGATAATAATAATAATAATTGCAATAATAATAATAATAATAATAATAATAATGCTAATAATAATAATAATAATAATAATAATAATAATAATAACAATAATAATGATAATAATAATAATTGCAATAATAATAATAATAATAATAATAATAATAATAATAATAATAATAATAATAATACTCCTTTCTATTATAGGCACAAGGCCAGAAATATTGCGGGAGGAGATAAGTCAATTTCATCGACCCCAGTGCGTAAGTGGTACTTATTTCATCGATCTCCGAAAGGATGAAAGGCAAAGTCGACTTTACAACGGTTTCAAATTTTGTTACAAGGCCAACAATTTTGGGGGAGGGGATATTTTCGATTACATAACAAAAACAAAAACAACAACAATAACAAAAACAATAATAATAATAATAATAATAATAATAATAATAATAATAATAATCATTTCTACTATAAGCACAAGGCCTGAATTTTTGGGGAGAGATAGGAGGCAATTATATCGACCTCACTACTCAATTGGTACCTATTTTATAGATGCTGGCAGGATGAAAGGCAAAGTCGACCTCGGCGTAATTTGAACTCAGGATGTAGTGATGGGCAAAATACCACTACGCATTTCGTCTAGCGCGCTAAAGATTCTGCCTGCTCGCCACTTTAATAATAATAATAATAATAATAATAATAATAATAATAATAATAATAATAATGATAATAATAATAATAATAATAATAATAATAATAATAATAATAATAATAGTAAAAATATTAATAATAATAATGATAATAATAATAATAATAATAATAATAATAATAATAATAAAAATATTAATAATAATAATAATAATAATAATAACAATAATAATAATAATAATAATAATAATAATAATAATAATAATAATAATAACAATGTCATTTATTTGTTACCAGAGTGAAGGATGAGTGAAACAATACAAAGACAGACACAAAGTGTGGGTGTTTACATATATTGACACGATAAAATAAATAAACAAAAATGAATAATTATACACGGTATACAATGAAAAGAAGGGAACTATACATATTATACAAAGGTAAAAAACGGTGGGGTGATATTGATGTAGTCCTCCTGATACAGGAGGGCCTCTAGGGATAATCGAGGAACCCCACCGTCCCAGATCTCCCTGAACACCAAGGGTAAGTACCCTCTCCGATTCCCTTTCTCCGGCTCATAGGTCTACACTTAAGTACCACCCACTCTTGCCATTTTCGCAACTTTAATCCACCTTTCAATAAACAGACTCGATGACAGCACTTCCCTCTCCACTCTCAATTTCTTTCTCAAGTGAAACTTGAAAAATTCAATCAGACCTCTCCCAAAGAGGAATGTATCTGCCCTCATGCATTTCAGCCTCGTCAACCAGACAACCTCTTTCGCCACAGCCACGAGGCAAAGGAAAATTGCCTTACCTTTCCAATTAAAAGAGGACGGCGGTACAATCATCATCATGAACTCGGCCGATAGACAGAACCGCTCCACACTAGACAACAGCTGTTTGACATAACTCCGTAAGTCAGCAATGCTCAGAAACTGAACGAGAGCATGCAGAACGGTTTCGTCACTCTACTTGCATCTCGAACAAGCTTGTCTGACAGCACGTGAATGCCTGTAGAGTTTATCTCGCACCCATAGCGCCCCTTGGTAGTGCTGCCAGGCCAAGGACATCCGGAAATTATCCATGATAGTTTGATAGTCCTCGACCGGAATGTCTTCCGGAACATACTAGCCAGTTCGTTTTCGTCGACGCCCAGAGCCTCCCCGAGCACGTCATCGCACTTCCCTGCCACTAACCCTCTATAAATTGTTAAAGCGGAAAAACCACTTATTCCATTGCGCGACTGGTAGAAGGCTGTGAGTGCCTGACAACATTTTAGGTGCCAGGTGACCATCTCGGTCTTCTCTTCACCAAGGACGGCAGCTCCGTCAAGGAGATGGAGCAGCGGAAACATGTGCCTTACAAACGGAACCCACTCATTATCACTGTCCAGAAATCGTTGCAAGTGGTGCAACCTAAGAGCGTGTCTGCGCATTAGAAGCCATGGCATACCTAATCCGCCTACTTTCAGGAGAGCTTCCAAGTAGCGATGGTCGGCCCTATTGAATAATTGGATTAATCCAAATTGATCAGAGCACCCGCGAAACCAGCTCGGGTCTCAGCCATCTGACTGGGATAATAATAATAATAATAATAATAATAATAATAATGATAATAATAATAATAATAATAATAATAATAATAATAATAATAATAATAATAATG
>NC_068981.1:185333898-185335387 GCF_001194135.2 Octopus bimaculoides
ATAATAATAATAATAATAATAATAATAATAATTAATAATAATAATAATAATAATAATAATAATAATAATAATAATAATTAATAATAATAATAACAATAATAATAATGTTACTCCATTTTGATAATATCATTTGATAAGCAAGCTAAAATATATGGTAACATTAGCACTAGCAACTTTGGTGCTATGTTCAGTATAATAGCCGAAGCAGAAGCAGTGGTAGTAGTGCCAGTAGCAGCAGCAGTAGTAGTAGTAGTATTAGTAGTTGTAATGATCTGTAAAATCGAGTTTTAGAATGCATCATCTCTAATACACTGGGGCGGGAGAGAGAATCTCTGTTTTAATAACGATTAAAAACAATTGTGTTAAAATATAAAAAAAAAAAAACATTCTGTGATGTTGAAAAAGGTACTCAAAATCTGTTAAAATACTCATTCTGTTTTTATGCATGTACGATAGCTACACTGAATAAATAAAAATAGATTTATAAAGTAAATTTAAACTTAATAGCTCCTGAAATCGACAGAATTTATATGAATTAAAAATAGTTCGTAAATATTAGTAAACATTAGCAACAAACTTAGCAGTATGGAAACATATTTCAAATGCTAACATTGTAATATGGGATTGAAACTTGGCTTAATTTATTTGATCTAGTGTTGAACAAATTTATGTTAACATAGTTAATGCAGGGAAGCTGCACACACTAAAAGAATATTTCGTATGCAATAAAAAATACGATATCATTCAATTACTAATACTATTTTCGTATTCTCGTAATAGGAGACAATCCTGATAGCTTTCGGATTGTCTCCTCTTGTCGGTTATAAACGCGTCTCAATCAAGATAGGATTTTAGATTAAATATGTCAAAGCGGGAGACTGTATGTAGAAGCAGTTGGCAAAATAGGTGGGGACACCAGGTACTGAATCCGAAATAAAAGTTTAATCAATTGCACCAAATTTATATCATGCTGCAGATTTTAAAAAGAAAGAAATAGTACTAGCCTTGATTATCTCTGGCTTTAAATTTTAAGAACTTCGTACTAAGTATACAGGAATTTAAATATATGAATATTATGCATATCTTTTCCATGTAATTCCTATATTTCAAATAGAAATTTTTAATCTCGCAAAATATTATGAAGAAATTATTATCTCACCTGTAATAACTATTTTTGGAAACGATTCCCAAGTAAAATATTCCCGTCATTTGAAGAGAATAACAAGCAATATGTTTGCATGTATATACCTACATATATATCAATTAAGCATTTAGTTTGTTTTTCCATCGGTCGATCAATCAACCAATCAATCAATCAGTCATCAATCAATAAATCAATTTATCTCTCTATTTTTCTCTTTCTAGCTGTCTGTCTCCCTGCCTGCCTGCCTATCTGTCTCTCTGTCTGTCTATCTGTGCACCATGAGGTAGGCTTGATACCTGTTACGAGACTCCTCTTTACTCATATATATATATATATATATATATA
>NC_068981.1:185342721-185345478 GCF_001194135.2 Octopus bimaculoides
TATATATATATATATATAAAGAGAGAGAGAGAGAGAGAGAGAAGAATAAATATTCTAGAAGACAGATGATGGTGCATTGACAGATTTTGGTATTGTATTGGACAAAATGTGTTGGGTCTTTGCACAATCTGAATTCAAATCATACTGCATGAAATCCTTTATTTCTATTCTCCAAGATGAAACGAATAAAGTAGAAATCACAAACTGAGGTCATTAAGAAATTAAAATAACCTTCCGCAAATATGACGCCATATGCGTATATTATAAAAAAAATTATACCATGGAGTAACTAATTATATCTAAACAGATAATTAAACATTTAATGAAGTATTTAATATTTCAGTCAGTTAAGTTAATTATTAGTAATTCACTAATGAAATTTCATTTGTAGAAATTCTTAATAATCAGATCTAATATGCGTTTGTAGAGATATTGCAGTTTTTACTAACACTCAAACACTCACACGGTCTCATACACTCGTTTCTCTCTATTTGTCTGTCTGTCTGTCTCTTTCTCAAAATTTATTCGTAGTGATTTGAGTATGATGGCTACGATCACATGGTTTACGATCAATAGAACACGACCTTTCGAGGCTTTAAAGCAGCACTTCTCAACCGCAGCTTCCAGGGCCGCATGCAGCCTTCAAGTATCCTCCCAGCGATCACTGACAGTTTTCCCCACTACAATATAATTAATATATTATTAATTATATTATGGTGATAGATATATAATTCATTTTTCTTTAATTGACATGTCTTTTACCTTTTTGGGGGCGGTTACCTGAAAAAAACAATCAAGGCTTTGGATTTGGACCGGATATTAAAATGGTTGAGAACCACTTCGTCAATGAGTCCCAGAAAATGTCATTGCGCATGTCTCTTGTCTTCAAAAGATATGACTGTATGTAAAATTTTAGATAACTGCGGCCTACAACTAGAAATACATACATGGTGTCCACAAAGTCTGGGTACAAGGGGATTAACACTTACTTTATGAAATTATTATTTCTTATATTTAATTGTTTATGTTATGATTTTATTTACTCCATATACCCAAACTTTGTGGACACCCTGTACATTCATTTTATATATTAATATGGAGGACACTTTCAGTTACAGTATGAATTCTTTCAATGTAAAAATCCACTTTGTGATTTCAATATAGTAAAGACGACAGGGATAATAACAAAAATCGAATGGATATATACACAGCAACATTTTTCTTTCATTCATTTAAAGTGATGATTCTCAACCATTTCTCAGCAAAGGGCCGTTAGCTAATTTTACTCGAGTAAACCCTCATAATCATTTGTTTAAAAAATCCTGTTATAATCTTTAATTAAATATTAATTGGAATTCTATAAAAAATATTGTTAAAATATTTCGTGTCTTTTATAAAACTGGAGGTGATTTAAAAAAGAAAGCATTTTTGGGGGAAAAAAGGAAAGTGCTTCTTATATCCCAACAAACGGCATTTAGTAACTCTTGTAAAATGAAGATATAAAAGTAGAAAAATCGTCAACGTAAAAAAGTTTAATTGACAAACCACATCATGTGAATTAAAGAACATATGTGCACATTGAGAGTGTCAATGTGTGCTTATCTGTTGACATAATCACTATATAATACAGGGTGTTCGGATTAAATTTGACAGTTTGCATAACAAAAAAAAAAAGGAAAACTTAATAACAAAAGAAAAGTGCAAGTATTTAAAAAAAATAAAAATATATAACAACTAGATTATGACTGGAAAAATTACCTGACTCAAAGTAGCCGCCTTCCGGAACTTGGCGCATGACTTCCTCTGTGTCCCTGAAAAAAAAAGCGAACACCTTCATTATGGCCACCAGCTCGGCCTTGATGTTGCAGGCAGAGCAGTGGGTTTCTTTCTCAACCGTGCCAGAAACATAGTAATCCGTAAAATTAAAATTGAAGTAATTAGGAAGCCAGAGATCGACGCTGGTTAAATCTTAGAAATTCTCCGACAACCACTTCTGATTCTTTCCAGAGACATGCCGAGGGGCCGAATTCTGCTGCCATATATATATGGGCTTCTAGCAGCAATCATCTTCAACTAGAGTTTGATCACATTTTCCAGCAGCCTCACATAGCCGTCTGAACTGAGCCAAACACCCTGTTCAAAGATGTGGGGTAGCATGATGTCACCCCCACTGAAGATACACCCAATGATCATTACAATTTGGAGGAAATTGGTTTTCATGATGTCCATGCAGCGTCTTACAGCCTTTACAGTGTTCACAGAACATCGAGCAGATGTCATGGTGTCGGTATTTTGATACCCGGTGAGAATCATGACGATATCCGGCACGAATCATCAAGATGCTCTTTTCCAACATTCAGATGGCTTCCGATCCTCCATGTCTGCTAACTTCTTTTTAACTACAATTTTACTCTTTATACTCTCCAACGCTGTTCACTAATACACCACACTGATCCTGAAAAAAGGAGTCATAAAATGTCAAAATTCCCCCGAACACTTTGTATATATTTTACTTCTGTTGTAACAGAATTATATTATTTAAGGACTTCGATGACCTATAAGAGGAAAAAATTCAATAATTGAAATCGAGCATGTCTTCACAGTTGGCATACCTTCATAAGACAGATTGTGCAATATCACTTAAGAGATCAGAGTTTTCCAAGTCTGATAACAACCTGTAGTGCTTGTCGATATTTGAGTGCATATTTGACAGTGTATATGTAAAAAAAAAAAAATACACACACACACACACACACA
>NC_068981.1:185345833-185357285 GCF_001194135.2 Octopus bimaculoides
TATATATATATATATATATATATATATATATGTATATATAATCTGTGTATATGTGTGTGTATGTTTGACTATATATGTGCACACACACACATACAAACACACATATATGTATGTGGGTGTATATGTATGTGAATATATGCATATGTATATACGTATGTATGTAGAAAACGAGAAAGAGATGAGTGTGCTATACGTGGTTTCATGGAAGCGCAGGTATATGTGTATGTGTATCTGTGTGTGAGTGTCTGTGTGTAAGGTAAGATATTTGTAAAAGTTCAACTTGTCTCGGCCGTTAAGTGGATGAAATCTTTTTTTCATTGAGCCAAATCTTTTGCTGTACATCTAGTCGTTGTTCATGTTTAATGCTGGGTCCACTTTCATATGAGCAAACATATGATAAAATGCATCCAAATCGTTGCGATCCAATTTTTCTAAAAGCATCGTAGATCTAGATTCACATTATTCGATTAGTTTTTCGTTTTCATAAGATATTAGGGTGGAATTTGTGGTTAAATTTAACTCCTGTTTTTCGACTTTCTTCTTTACTTCAACGTTAATATGACATTAATATATATGATTGAGGAAAGATCATAAGTACAGCATAGGTAGTTTAGTTAACTCAGATATATCTCGGCCAAAGATTGGTCCAGACTATGTCTAACTTAATATGTGTTAGGATCAGTTAAGTTATTTTAAAGTCAATTTATGTGATATCATGGCCCATTCATGTAGGGAGTTCTTGGTGACTGAGATGTATCCAGGTATAGCTGGCTTATCTAGTATCCGTTGAAGAAATTTGACCAGGTTTCGCTTGAAGGTGATGGGATCGCTTTTGTCTTTAATTCTTTGGGGATAATTTTTTATAGAGCAGCGCCTGTTGAGGAAAAGAAATTGTATAACAATGAATTTATATGTTGTGAGCCTGAATCGTGTAGGGAGCGTATGGCACGTGACCCCAGCCTTGGCTGAATTCTGAATTTGATGTTAAGATCGTTTGGGCAATGATGGTGGCATATTCTCCACATTATACTTCTGCCGTAGCGCTCACAGAGGCGCTGAAGCGAATAAAGTTTGAATGTTTTAAGGCAATTCCATTAATCCTTAGTGATTACTATCTGGGATGACTCCATTCTTGCAATACCATGTTTGTTGTGGCGAGACCATAAGGGGCAGCGGTATTCTAGGTGCAACCATACAAAAGAAGAAGAAAGGGGAATGATGACATGTTGCTCTCTGGATCGGAAAGTTCTGAGGATCCAGGAACTAATCCTGTTTGCCATCCTTACTTTAGTAATATATGTATTATAATTGGCTTTTGAAAAGATCGATGGTTAATGAGATGTTGATAATTAAATATAATTAGTTAACTGATTGTTACATATAAAACATAATATTTGGTGAATAAGGATATGTTTAAAATACAAAGGATCTGAAATATATTAGTTCAAAGTTTTGACGGAGCATCATATTATGCAATGACAAATATAATTATTTCTAGTCTTGGCACAAAATTAGGGGAAGGAGAAATCTATGTACATCGATCCCAATGCTCAGTAAGTATTTTCTATTCTCGAGCTTCAAAGGACAACAGGAAAAGTGGGCCTCTGCGGTATTTGAACTTAGAACGTTAGGAAGAAATGTCGCTAAGCAGTTTGTCGGTCATGGTGACGATTCTACCAGATCACTGTCTTTCTACAGTCACTAATATAATAGGTTCTGAGTTCAAATTCTGTCGAGGTCGACTTTGCCTTTCATCCTTTCTGGGTCGATAAATTAAGTACCAGTTGCGTATTGGAGTCAATATAATCATCTGGCCCCCTCCCCCAAAATTTTGGGCCTTGTGCCTAGACTAGAAAATAATATAATAGGTTCTGAACTAAATGCAAGCCACTAAAGTAAACCCCAGTTGTAAACTGGTATTTATGTTACTGACCCGGAAAAATGACTGGCAATTTTCATCTTAAACTGAGAATATAAATAGGAATAAGTAAATACTGTTGGAAATTTCGCGTGGTGCTATATCGATTCTGTGAAACCAGCAATCTTAAGCACAAATGCACTTTCTAAACGAGTCAATAAAAGAAACCTAAATATAGCAGCTAAATCTCAACAAATCATATCTCACTATCATATGAAATTGTTGACACTGAACTGGATCATGTACACATAGATACGCAAAAGGATGAAATGCCGCGGCTGGAATGCGTTTGATGATATTTCTACTAGATCATAGTTGACGTAGTGGAGGCGCAATTGCCCAGTGGTTAGGGCAGCGGACTCGCAGTCGGAAGATCGCGGTTTCGATTCCCAGACCGGGCGTTGTGAGTGTTTATTGAGCGAAAACACCTAAAGCTCCATGAGGCTCCGGCAGGGTGGTGGTGGCGACCCCTGTTGTACTCTCTCGCCCCAACTTTCTCTCACTCTGTTTCTTGAGTAACGCTGCGATGGACTGGCGTCCCGTCAAGCTGGGGAACACATACACCATAGAAACTGGGAAACCGGGCCTATGAGCCTAGTTAGGCTTTGAAAGGGCCCATAAAAAAAATATATAGTCGACGTAAGGTTAAATAATGGTTTTTAATTTTGGCACAATTCCAGCAATTTTAATGGAGGGAAAAGTTAATTTGATAGACCCCGAGCATACAACTGGCACTTATATCGATTCCGAAAGAATATATGACGAAGTTGACATGAGCGGAATTTGAACTCAGAAAATGCCTCTAAGCATATTGTTCAAGACCACAATGATTCTGCTGGCGCGCCACCTTTCGTAGGCTTAAATAACAATTACATGAATATATCCTGAATTAAAATTTATTGTATATTTATATTTTTCAAGCCACAAGCTACGTTGCATTTGCTGGATATAAATGAAATAAACAGCCATACGTAAACCAGTTTTGTTAATAAAAGTGACTAAATCTAGGATTGATCCCGAATCTACGCATTTCAATCCATACTTTCATGTCTATTGTTTCAAATGTCATTTGATAAATTAGTCATGTCTATGGTATATATTTCACAGACTGCTTTGTAGACAGCTAAATAATAACAACGTTAAGAAAACAGTGTTAGAAAGTTGTAGAGAATAGCAGCTGTCCAGTAAAATAAATGTGATTTATCTTTGTGCAGTGGTGCATAGAATTATCTCACCAAGTGTAACACTATGCATCACTCAAGACGTAATATTATTTCAATTCCAAGAACATAGACAGAGTACATCCAAGACGGGTTATCTATGTAGAACGTGGCATTAAATTGGTGAATATTTGGTAGGACTTTGACTAATTTAAAGTTCGAAGCATGAATTCTTTGAAGAAGAAAAACGGCAGACGATCTCATTTCTGAAACACATGATGCAACTGAAAATATTACGGCTAACACGACAGTGGTAACATTTCGAAACAATATTCAATAGGGCAACCTGTTTATTCTTCAAAGCCATTTTACAAACGACACATTAACGAAACAACTTCAAAACGAGAAGCTAAAATGTTGTCTCATAAAATCTGTGCGTTTGTTCGTCTGCCACTCTCCTATCTTTCTCTTTCACACGCCCTCACCTACCGATACCCACACAGATATGCATACAAATATTTTCATGTATAGAACACATATACAAATGGACATATTAATATTAAATATTGACACGCACTCAGCCGCACCCACATTCAAGCATATACAAACTGTAATATATCAACATGTACATGTGTATATACGTATATATATACATATATATAGCATAAATGTATTATATATATATATATCTAGAGTAAATATATGCATATATCCATATATATATGCACACGCACTCACATACACACATAAAACACCTTAGCTTGATTCATTTTTGAAAGTGAAATAATTCATATATTCATGCTCTCTACGATTAGGAAACATAATTTTGCTCGTTCATTAATTTTCATATGAACATCAATGTAATGGTTTATTATGGAAGTTGTTTGATATAGACGATTGTATCAGCTTTGTGAGCGGATAGAGTGAAGTAGTGCTTTCTCATATTTCCATGTGAAATTTGCTAAATATGAGTCACATATTTCCTCCGTATCACAACTAATATAGTATACTAGATGGTTTAACGGCAGAGTCCACAGGTCGTTCGATATAATGCCTTGTTATATATGTTTATATTGTGAGTTCAAATCAGGCTGAGGTCAACGTTACCTTTCATTTCCTCGGAGTTTATAAAATAATTAGCATTCTTGGGCAGGATGGATATAAACGACTTTGTGGCCTCTGTTTGTATTTGTAATACAAATTACTATTTAGTGATAGTAGGAGATCACACTTTCATTTAAGAGATTACAAGCCTGGTAAGATCTGCATCAGGAAAGGGCGACCTCTTGCGAGAATCGGGCCGTATGAGACTTGGCTTATCATCAGACGGGCCCCAGTTTGTCAGTTACTCGTCTAAAATGGTTGATCCTATCTGCAGCTCATATACACGTATGCACAACAGGAGTTCTACAGAGAAAAGTTTCAGAAGGCTGTATTCTAAGAGACGAGGATTTTACGGCGTTTTAGTGTTGTTGTTGTTGTTCAGAACAATGTCTGGCTTTTCAATTTACGGTTCTTTTCGTTATTGGTACGGAGGCTTAGACTTTTTGCTCATTCCTGTGATTTCAACTAATGCGAGAAACTGGCCCTATGCTCAACAAGGGGTTAAAAGGAACATTATGGTATGTTTTTTACGCATGCTGTGTCACTAAATATTATTGCAAACTATAACATCGTTCTATATATTTTTATTTGTGTGTATATATATATATATTAGGTAATCCGTTAGACAATGCGGTTTTTTCAATTGCATAAGCTAAAAGTTGGAGGTGGACGGGAAGAACTACCTGAATCAAGTTGGTATAAAAGCATGTAATAATTTTACCTTGTCCTTATTGTGCAAGTTTTGAAGAGTGCAGTTCAATATTAACAGTTATTTTTCAAAACTATAATGGAAATAACAAAAGAGCATATTCGGCATATTTTGCTTTATGAGTTCAAGAAAAGTAACAACGCAACGGAAAGTGCGAGGAATATTAATGCAGTTTATGGGGATCGGACAATAAGCGTAAGCCAGTGTCAACGGTAGTTCCGGCAATTCCGAGCCGGAAACTATAGCCTTGAAGATGAGCCTTGTCCTGGAGATCTGTAGAGCTTGATGAGGACGTCCTGCAATCTCTGGTGGATCAAAATTCCATCGTAACTGTTGAGGAACTAGCAGAGAAGCTTGGATTTGATCCTTCAACCATTCATCGACACTTGCATGCCATCGGAAAAGGGCCATCTTTAGTTTCAAGACGAAAAGTGTTCTTCCATCAAGATAATGCTCAGCCACATATGACGAGGATGACATTCCAAAGGCTGGAGTAGTTTGAATAGGAAACGATGCCCCACCCACTACATTCGCCGGACATTGACCCATCTGATTATCATTTATATTCTGCAGTCTTCAAAATCATTTGGGAGAAAAAAATATGAATTCTGTAGACGAGGTCTGAACAGTACTGGAGGAATATTTTTTCGTCACGAACAAGTGAATTTTAGAAAATGGGCTTTGCAAGTCTACTAAATAGATGTAAGAGCATTGTAGAAAATGAAGGAGAGTATATTTTAGATAAAATTTAAAAAAAGAACTTTGTTGATGTTAATTTTGAAAAATAAAAGAAGTATAAAAAACACGCATTATTTATGGGATGACCCATTATATACATATAAGATGTTTAGCAGTGGAGCTTAAGGCAGCAAAAAGAGACGAGGCCCGGAAGGCGTTCTAATTTTTGCGTTAATAAGTACTTATAAATGTGTTTAAATACAAATGAGGTTGTATGTACGTATGTGTGCGTCGTCGCATGCGTGGTTGCGTAGAAAGTTTCCTTTCTTGCGTTCTCTAGTCTAATCCGCCACAAAGTTTCCCCTTTCATTCTACATTCAATGCGATGAAATATATTTTATCTAATCACCCAAAGAAAAAGAAAAAAAATATGTTAATCAAAAATAATTATTTTGGGATTCGTCTTCTGTACTTGCGAAAATAATTAAATTAATTTATTAGTCATGATTGTAATGTTTTGTTGTTTTCTTTTATTCTCATTGCCTGATTATTTCTGAGTAACACTTTAATATTCACTACATTATGTATCAAACTTTTGCATACGCAAGTAGATTTTAGCGGGCGCGGGTTCGTTCAAGTATGTCCCTAGAAATCGCAGAAACGGAAAGCCACTTACGAGTTGTTGTGTGTGAATGGTTTGCCAACTGGCAGAAACATTCGTTATTCTTTGTCGTAAACATAACACCATGAGACTCCCACCGGTGCATCTTCCGTGGGTATAATCAATCCATCTCTCCTGTTGTGGATACTTGCAGATAAGACTCATTTAATATCCCAGTTTATTCTTTTACTTATTTCAGTCATTTGACTGTGGCCATGCTGGGGCACCACCTTTAGTGGAGCAAATCGACCCCAGGACATATTCTTTGTATGCCTAGTACTTATTCTATCAGTTCCTTTTGCCGAACTGCTAAGTTACGGGGAAGTAAACACACCAGCATCAGTTGTCAAGCGATATTGAGGAGACAAACACAGACACACAAACATATACTCACACGTACATATATATACACACATATATACAACGGGCTTCTTTCAGTTTCCGTGTACCAAATCCACTCAGAAGGCTTTGGTCGGCCCGAGGCTATAGCAGAAGACACTTGCCCAAGGTGCAACACAGTGGGACTGAACCCGGAACCATGTGGTTGGTAAGCAAGCTACTTACCACACAGCCACGTTAGCGTTTCGTATTGTACGTTTATTTATTCATTCCCTCATCACTACTTTGACAAATGCTGTTAAATCTATGTTTTCCTGATAAGTTCCAATAACATAGAAACATGTACACAATTTTCTCCAGCTCTTGCAGAAATTGAAATAAGTTATTGAACTAATATCAGTTCCCACACCGTTGAACTAACGTCATTTCCTTAATTTGTGATTGACGTTTTGATGTCCTTTACACTAAATATGTTAACACTAACTATCTTGGACAAAATGTTTAATTAAAACTTCTCTGCCAGAAATGTTATTGAAACAAATATTCTCATTCTACAGAAATTGGAATTTTCTGAATCTTTTGCCAATATTCAATTTGTTTGTGTTAAATCCACTAAATCGATAATCTCTTATCAGCTGTAAGTCATGGCTCATGACTTCACTAGAAAATATTGAAACCAACCCATGTATCTCTTTAATTTTCTTCAATCAAAATTTGGTTTGCCTAAAATTGATATTTTGTTTTTTTACATTTTTTTTCATATAATCTCAAAACAAAATGTAATCTACTTCGCTCTTGCATACCAGCCAGCTAATCCGTTTCTCTTCATCTTCATAATTCAACCACGACAGTCCCAATATCCACTACAGTAAAACATGTGACTTGTCTATGAGGAAACCAATGAACCGTTTTGTAATTTTCGCAGTCTCAAACTATCTTCTTTTCTAAATGACAAACTGTCTCTCCTGTCTGGTTTGTAGTAAATACCTGCCAAATCTATGTAACTCTACTTTCTGTTACATCTCATAGAAATTCGCTCTTCATAAAGTCGTGATTTCCATACGATCACTGGCGTGGGTATGTGGTACGAAGCTTGCTTCCCAGTAACATGGGCCCGGTTTCCGTCCCACTGCGTGGTACTCTGGGCAAGTGTTTTCTACTATAGACTCGGGCCGGCCAAAGCCTTGTGATTGAATTAGGTAGACGGAAACTGAAGAAACCGTCGTGTGTTCGGACACATATATGTGTGTGTGTAAGTGTGCATGTGTGTGGTGTGTGTACGTGTTTGTCTCCTGCCACAGCTTCAAAACTGATGTAGGTGTGTTTACGTCCCCGAAACTTAGCGGCCCGGCAAAAGAACCGATAGTATAAGTACCAAGCTTTAAAAAAACAAGTACGTACAGGTGTTCACGCATTCCACTAGAAGATATTCACGGCAGCATGGCAGCAGTCTAATGATTGAAACAAGTAAAAGATAAAACAAGTATAAGATAAGAGTTCCCATACTTATTTTAAATTTTACTCCCAATTCTTCTACGCAAGCCAACAAAGAAACTTTCAGCGAGACCGCAAACTCAAACATCTTACCTACTTAATAATTTTTTACCTTATGGTAATGTCTTTTACGCATGCTGTGATATTATTGATACTATCGTAAACAATAATATCCTTATATATATTTTTATAATTTATTTTTCACTTGAATCACCTTTTTAAATTTGCTGCGTATTTTTTGTTGGGTGTCATAAGAAATAAAACGGACACACAGACACAATTCTTGTCAAAATTAACAGACAACACATCTTAAATAATTCAAATGTACGTGAAAAAATGCGAAGGAACGTAGAATAGAATTCTAAGAAATCAAAACGTGAGCAATAAGAAAATATAAAAACCTACTTCTTTTGTAAAAGTCACATGCATGACTTATATCATGATCAATGAAATGCCGTATAGAATCTATTTTCTATATGAAAGTTATTAAAAGATTTTATGAAGATCAAATGCGACTGCCCAAAGGAGTTAAGAGATTGGAGAAAGTACAAGAAAGCTTCCAAATAAGAATGATAATATTAACAATTGGTGATAAAGGGAAAAAGCTATTCATGTCATCCATTCAGTGGAAGAGGCCTTGAAATCAAATATATCGAAGACTGTCAGTAATAGTTCAATAATTCAGATTGGCGTTTTAAAAATGATTTCTTTTGAAATAAAATAAAATACTACTTACTTAAATTTAGTGGACATCTGAAGAAATGACGATAATATGTTTGTGGTTAGATCATATGATCGGACTCGCGGTCATAGGATCGCGGTTTCGATTTCCAGAACGGGCTTGTGAGTGTTTATTGAGCGAAAACGCCTAAGGCTCCACGAGGCTGCGGCAGGGGATGGTGGCGAACCCTTCTGTATTCTGTCACCACAACTTTTTCTCACTCGTTCTTCCTGTTTCAGTTGTACCTGTATTTCAAAGGGCCAGCCTTGTCACACTCTGTGTCACGCTGAGTCTCCCCGAAAACTACGTTAAGGGTACACGTGTCTGTGGAGTACTCAGCCACTTGCACATTCATTTTCGACCAGGCTGTTCCGTTGATCGGACCAGCTGGAACTCCAGTCGTCGTAACCGACGGAGTGCCACAATATGGGTTTGATCATTTTCAAAACTGGCCAGCGGGCTTTTAAAAAAAATTGCACAAGGTTTTTTCAGTAGCCAGACGTAATGCAAGAGATGTACTGGAGGAAACTTTATGGGATATTTAAATGAATTCTGGTGCAGGTAGAAACATATATTTAAACATTTTTTCTACGCCACCGCTATCAGTTTTACATGTAGATCTATTATCGATTCGAACATTAGCTCCATACAAATATTTACAAAATAGTAAATATACCACAATGTAAATATTTATACAAAATAGTAAATATACCACAATGTAAATATTTATGCAAAATAGTAAATATTTTGGCCAAATATTTACTATTAATTGGGTATTTGCAGGTGTCTCTACAGTTACATTTCAGATCTTGCTCATTTTCATTGGATTATAGTCTTTTAATGACGTTCACTAACCGCGTGAAGTTCTTGTGTCAAGATTACTTAACCACTCGCTTTCATATTTCATTGACGCAGACTTACGATAGAATGGCACGAACCATAAATAAGGTCTTTAGGGGTCTAGAATATTTCGTAAAAGATCTCGTAGAATTAAAATCTTGAACACAAATAACGGCGTCCTGCGGACCCCGAAAGACAGTTTATAACATGTACCAGAATTCAATAAAATCTTCATTGCGTACGAAAAGATCTGGAATTTGTAAAGTGTCAACAGGGGCCATTAAAGGAGACGCTTCTCAAAGAATGTCACTGACACCTATAACAAATCAAATTTAAATTTGTTCAACGAGTTTATCACACAGAAGCTCATGAATTTGCCATTTGCTTTTACGAGAGAGGAAAGTAGCTAACATCTGGTACACACTTCGTAACCTTTCAGGTCCACAAGGTTAATTTTAGGAATAACTCTAAATGTAAGTTAATTAACCGCCACAATCTGAAATATGTATAATTAGTAAGCATATATTAGACATTAAACCAGGAATGTTAACGCGATCCCCTTATGGGACAACATAATGTCTCATTAGCAGTGGGATTACCCAGCTTAAAATAGTTGATAAAAAAATACTTGATATTTGTTCGTTCATAAGCGGACATCTTACCTTAATAGCTTGGAATTTGCTAAAGCTTAAACTTATTAGTGACTTGTATATTCAAATAATTCTGCACAGCAGGAAATCATCGGTGCTTTTCAATACTATTCCGTGGATGAAAAAGAAAAACAAACACAAAGCTAGATGAATATTTCAATGTGTGTGTCTGTGTTAGTAATTATCATTTGAATATTATATATACACACAAGATTATGCGTTACACATAGTGTGCTACAGCTTACTAATACATAAATACACGCATACATTAAAATACAAGCACATATGTATACATAAGTATACATATATGTATATCAATCTATATATACATACATACTTATGTATGCATATAGATATTTCTATCTATCTATCTATCTATCTATCTATCTATCTATCTATCTATCTATCTATTTATCTATCTATCTATCTATCTATCTATCTATCTATCTATCTATCTATCTATCTATCTGTCTGTCTATCTATCTATCTATCTATCTATCTATCTATCTATCTATCTATCTATCTAAGTATACATATGTACATACATAAACACACACACACTTACACACACACATATATGTATATGCAAATATATTCATATGAAGATACATAGATATTTGTATACATATTTATACATATATCTACCTGTATGTATACACAAAAATATATACACAAGCACACACACACACACACATACACACACATATATATATATATACTTACATACATACCTATATATATATATATACATGTACACATACATATACATGTGCATATATATGCATAAGCTAACATACACACGGGCACACTCACAACTCACATATACACAAATATTTATGTGTGTGTGTGCGTGTGTGTGTTGAAATATTAGTATAACAACCGAAATTCTTGTTTGCTAAACTCTTAAAAAATGTCAGCTATGTAATTAAATATTGCATGAAATAACAAATGTTAATACAATTTACTCGTAACAAATATCATTTGTTACGTTTCAGTGAATTCACTACTCTTCTTCTTAATGTCATTTCTTTCTGTCAATATTAACTGATTGATAAATGTATGTGAGCAATTAGAGTGTGACGCAAAATATATTATGCTTTTTAGAATGGCCCTACAGAATTTCGCCGTCTAAGAGCGTTTTATTCATCTGGGTTCAATAATATATATATATATATATA
>NC_068981.1:185358240-185361433 GCF_001194135.2 Octopus bimaculoides
AAATGAAAAGAACTAATTAACTTGTGAATAGAACTGGATATAAATCTCTGTTCTCCTATATTATAAATTCATTATATATATATATATATATATATATATATACACACACACACACACACACACACACATATATATATATATATATATATATATGTGCGCATGTGTGTGTTTGTGTCCAAAAATGGAACAAGAACGCAGCAGATCACGATAAAATCTCCGGACAGATAGAAGATGCGAAGACGGACAGGAAAATCAATAAAAGAAACTTATTTACATCATTTACATTTGACGGAATGAGAACCCAGGTTCGAAATTTCCCCAAGACACCTGATGAAGAATGGAGAGTATATCAGCCGAAACGTTGTGTCAACAAGAAACAAGATGAGGACAAATATCCGTCAAATGTAAATAATGTAAATAATGTACATAATTCCTTATCTCTTAAATATAGAACTGGAATTTTAAAAAACCGACTGAAAAACACAAGGAGAGGTCATTCGCAAGTTCCTCTCATCATTCAAGTTAACAAATTATTCTTAAAGTTTCGGTCAGTTACACTTGAGACTGTTCAAATCTGGCAGTCCCCAAAGATCTAAGCTAAGAGCATTAAATTTTTTGGGAGAAAGCAAGCGAATCTGTACAACAAAGATTAAAAAATGGTGAACTTGTTACACAATTATAAATACAAACAACAAGAAAATAATGACCTGCGTCTTTCGACTAATAAAGGTGAATCAAGTTGAACTGGCGCGAATAGACTGAAAGCCTTTGAGGCAGGAATATAAGTCCTGAAAGTATATGTGCGTGTGCGTGTGTCTATGTATATATATATATATATATATATATATATATATATATATATATAGGTGTGTTTGTGTCTATGTATATATATATATAGTTTTAGGAGAAAAAAACCAAGGTTCATTAACTCAGCCCTAAAACTATATATATATATATATATATATATATATATATATATATATATATAGGTGTGTTTGTGTCTATGTATATATATATATAGTTTTAGGAGAAAAAAACCAAGGTTCATTAACTCAGCCCTAAAACTATATATATATATATATATATATATATATATATATATATAAACACGGTAGAAACATTTGAAGCGTTCTTCAATAGTTAGAAAGATTTTTGCACATAAGTACCTCCATATTTCCATATCTTAATGATTCTATATTCTCAAAGATTATCAACACACACTATCCCACAATACACTACTATTTTGTAGAATATCCTTCAAGTAAAACGACATTGATAATGAAGTTTTAAATGAATATTATTTATCGATATGGGGCAAATCTTTTTGCCCGCCCACCATTTCGTCTCTCAAAAAAATTGCCACATTCTCGTTGGTTGTACCGGCTTTGGGCAGGGACAGCAATATATTTTTCGAACGGACCTTTCAACTTAAGTTTCCACTACTTTCTAGTTAATCCGCGTACCAAATGATGATGTATAGCTTTTTTCACTAGTCCTTTACATATTACAGCTTTTTGTGGTCTTAGTTTCACCTGGCACCGGATGGTGTTTGGATTGAACTCATCCTGTTTGCATCTAAATTGTTTTCAACTGAAATTCAGTTTCATATGAATGATATTCTAAAACACCTTCATAAAGATTTAGGCAGCCTAGAATTGTGGTGTCGATTTAGTATAGTACTGCTCTACCATTTATAGTAGACACGGTGTTTGAATAGCTCAGACAATATTGCAACATTTCCGGTGTACTCTATATTCGTCTCCTCTCTGGCTCGTCTCCACTCACGTGCTCCCCCCCACACGCACGCACGCACACGTATGATACTGAGCATATCGATTTATACACATTATACGCAATCAACTGACACTGCTGTATCATACACCAGAAACGAAACTAAGACAAACTTATCGTACACCATGTAACTCCAGTAACTACATCGAAATTTTGACGGGCGAAAAAGAAGCCTCTATGCACCGGGTAAGAACTACCCGCTGAATCTCCCTTAAACGACACTGCACCATCCTAGTAAGTGACACATTGGAAAACGTGGTCCTTGGTTTTGTGAATGTAGGAAAAATCGTGGAAGGACAGAAACTGGATCGCTTTTGATCATTAGTCTGACAGTGAAGTTCGATCCGGGGCTAAACGACACACAACTCTAACACTATGACACATCGCCTACATCACATTATCAAACACCTCAGTTAATGCCGCATTAGTAGCTAACATCACATCTTCCTTCTCTCATTAATGTCAATGCACGCCACTCAATACATCTATACTGCTAACTCTATCAGCTCCTCCTTCTTCAATCCACGTCCTCCTACGCCTCCGCCTCCTCCGCCTCCGCCTCCTCCGCCTCCGCCTCCTCCTTCAGCTACTTCAAATACTTATGCTGCATCTAACATCCATAAAGTGGTATGTCGTGTCGAAAGAAATAGTTAACCAGAACTGGAAGGCTTCAAATAAATAAATGTCAATCAATAAATCAATAGTTTATATATCAGGAAAAAAAAAATGTCTTTTTTGCTGACATTTGGTTTTTCATGTCGTTTATATTTACTTTTACTGTATTTTTTTTTCCTTAATTATTTATTATTGGTATAAACGGGTGACGCATGTCTGTATTACACGTGTGATCAGAAGCAGATTCTGGTCACCTTAGTCATGGGCATATTAACCCATGAGCGAACCCCTTTCCTACGAACGAAACCAGAGAGAACAATAAGAAAAAAAAAATAGCAAGCAAACAACCAACCAACCAACCAAACAAACAAACAAAAACATCACTGATCGTATAAAGATGCAGGGAAAAAACATTACCACGGGTTTATAAATATTTATTAGGAAATATCGAATGCGTGTTGTTTCAGAGAAGTTCGACCATTCATTTCTATCACCATTCGCATTCTTCGAGTACTTGTGTCACTGTAATCCATAAGTTTTAATGTTCAGAGCTATGGAAGTGTATATGTAGAGAGAACATGAATTAAAGGAATATATTTCCACAATAAACATAGCTATGGTCATTTATATTCATGTTATATTTCATGCAATGTTATTTGCGTGTATATACACATATACATACATATCTAGTGAGATCCACGTTTACAATTCAATCCATGCTCGTGACCATGCATACATACATACATACATACTTACATATATATATATATTCATATACATATATATA
>NC_068981.1:185362092-185367480 GCF_001194135.2 Octopus bimaculoides
TATATATACATATATATATATATGCATAAATACATATGTATATATACGTATGTATGTATACACAAGCACATACACACACACGTATATATCTTCATATACAGGGGTTAGACAAAATAAAGAAGTATCTCTTTTCATCTAACTATTTTTACTACTGAGAGTATGAGAAAGTCAAAGCTGTTGTAGTTCGTATATGGCTTTGCTATGTACTTCATGACACAACCCACAGATTTTCTTACTTTATTGTATTTATGTATATTTAAATAAGTTAAAATTTGCGATTTATCTCATTCCGAAAAATGGTCGATATATTGGAGCGCTGATGTCTGAAGTTTCAGTCACTAAAACTGCAAAATTGTTTAATGTTTAGAGAAGTACATCCTTTAAAATAAGGCTGGCATTTCAAAGCTAGGGTGAATCGACCTCTGGCTTATGTAATTATGGACGGAAGTTAAAGCTCACAGAGAAGAACGGCAGAACAGTGAAACGTATTGAATCTAAATCCTATTGAACTAAAAGCAAGCAGAGCGAAACCACCTCCTGTCCAACCCTGTGTCAATCAAAATCGTTCATGTTGATTTTCACACAAATGAATACCTCGACAGAGCTACAATTGCTTAACATTTCTTTACTGATAAATGGAAAACATTGCGTTAATACGATCAAAAGTGATCATTGGCTGAATGGAGAAATATCTTTTCTTGTAGATCATGATTATCATATTTAGAGACAGCCTGAAGAGGTCTTCAAGCTTAACAGTTTAGCCTACATCATAAGGCATGGAGATGAATCAGGGATAATCTAGACACTCATAGCATAGAATTCACTTGGCTGTTTATCTACTCTAAGTGTTAGTGTTAACGTCAAGGATTACCTCAGTATTTTCACTGATCGTATCCATCCTATTGAAAAAGCATGGTATATTCTCTGATTGTAGAGCAATCTTCAACGACAATAAATTGTTGAGTCATACAGCTTATGCTATTCGAAATTGGTACGAAGAGCTCAGAGTTGAAGCAGACCATTACGATTGATACCCGCAAACATCGGATCGCAATCGAAAATTCATGGTGCATTTTAGAGCAGTATGTGAGAAACCGCCTCTCCCCACCATTGCAAGATCTAAAACGGGTTTTACTTGAAGAACGGCTCAATGTTTTCCTAGCAAACGGTCAGGACCTGTATGAATCAATTCCTCGATGTATTAAAGCTGTGATTGATGCCAAATGTGAACCAACACCGTAGAAATAAAACATTCATTCAACAGGTGTTTTCTTTATATTGTCCCACCCTTGTATGCATGTGTGTCTGTACGGATAGATGTGCATATAATATCCCTTTGTAAATGGAGGTTTTGAGGATATATAAAATTGTCTCTTATTCGGTAGCAACGTAATAAAGAAATAGAGTTTCGTTTTCATTTCTACTTCATTTTCTTGAAAAAACTGTTCGTATTTTCATTGCAATCCTTTCCACAACCATTCATCATTTGAATTTTCTTGGTATTGCAGATTTTATTGTCACAGATTCCGCGATTAGCCGTAGAGCATGAATTACAAACATACGTATTTCTGCAAGTATCGAAAATTCAGATTCTGTAACTGTATGGACGTGTGTATGTATGCATGCATGCATGTATGTATGTATGTATGTATGTATGTATGTACGTATGTATGTATGTATGTATGGTTTCATGTAATAAGGGTTCTCTTAACAATTTTGAAGCGTGCTACGTGGGGACGTTGGTACTTGTTTCCATTTGGATCCAAAATGGATCCAAATTTAAATGCTGCATAATGACAGAGTACTACCGGTTTGTGGTTCTAATAATTGATATGGTAATAGTAATTTTATGGAGGAAATGTGTTGAGCAATGAAAAACTATTGATGGGTGGAAACAATGTCAGTTTAGGTGATAAAATTTAGCAACGGTGCTAGCGAAACGAAAGTATTTAAATGAATAATATATGCCTTACGAAAGCAATTTAAATAGGAGTATTTTATGATATTGCTGACGAGCTTACTTGCATGTTTCGTTGAAACAAAAGTTCCTGCCTTGGGCCCGAATCTTGCTGTATGCCAGTCACAAATAAATATGTGAGCATATGTGAATATATGTAAACGTATACAAGAGGTGGCGCCGACCGTATATTGATCACTCAGAAATCGTTGATCTAGCAAGGCTTTATTGAATAGCTGGAGAGATGATTCTGGAGTATCAATCCATCAGGAATTTTCTATTCAGTACCGTTAAAATTATTAGAAGTAAGGGAAAAACTATTACCAAAAAAAAAAAAAAAAAAGGAATTATGCTTTTGGTTAATAATTGTGGTTTTAATTACATGAAATTAATAACAGGATCTTTTGATAGTGGGGAGAAGTACGATAGAAAAAGAATTGGGTTGGGATTATTTGTGTTTGTCAGTGTAAATCTAAAAATTAAGGCCCTGGGTTCTTAGGTTTTGCAGGGAGATTGTTGTTTGTACTATTAGCTGTATACAGGACGGTGAGCTGGTATAATCGTTGCTACGCCAGACAAAACGCTTAGCAACATTTCTTCAGTTATTTATGTTCTGTGCTGAAATTCCGACGAACGACGTCGGATTTGCCTTTCATCATTTAGGAGTCGATAAAATAAAATACCAGTCAAGTATTGGGGTTCATGACATCAATTTGATCTTCCTCTCAAATTTCCTAGCCTAGTAAAAAATAAATAAATAAATAAAATAAGGAATTATTAGCAGTATATCAATATAGGCACAAGCGTAGCTGTGTGGCAAGAAGTTTGCTTCCAACCATGTAGTATCGAGTTCAATCCCACTGCGCTGCACCTTGAACAACTGTTTTCTTCTATAGCCTCAGGCAATACATACATACATACATACATACATACATACATATATATACATATATGTATATATATACATATATATATATATATATATATATATATATATATATAAATATACATATATACATATATATATATATATATATGTGCGTGTGTGTATGCGTGAGTGTCTTTGTGTCTGTGTTTGTTCCTCACCGCTGGTTGACACCGGTGTAAGTGTGTTTGCATTCCTGTAACATAGTGTTTCGCCAAAAATGCCCGTTAGAATAAGTACCAGGCTTTACAAAAAAACAGTAAAAGTACCGAGGTCGATTCGTTTGACTAAAAGTCTTGAATGCGGTGCCCCAGCATGGCCGCAATCTAATGACTGAAACAAGTAAAAGACTACAAGGAAAATAATTATGTGAGGCCTGCGACAGGCATTTAACTGAATCGGTGGCAATACATTTGACAACACAATATAAAGGATTAAGGAAGGAAAGAGGAGAGGAGTTATAAAGGCAGTGATATATTGATAGTTCACTGGTATCGTAATGCTTTCCATGACGTGATTTCTGATTGCAATTTGCTGGCATCATATCATTACATTTCTTGTCAAGTCGCATCGATATATCAAATGTCTAATTCCTGAAAATGGCGGTTGGGGGTGGGGGTGGGGAATATAGAAAGACGGGTATGGTTATCAGGATTATATCTTTATTATTTCAGTCGGTTTTTGCAAATACCATGAGTGACACTTGTGCAAGAAAACCTTTGCTGCTAACAGTTAGCGAATTTGATCGAAATACAGGTGCAGTTTTCAGATTTAGTTGGGACTTGGAAAGTAATTCACCGAGCAATGACAGAAGGCGTTGATAAGTGGAGGGAGGAGTCAAAGGTGAAAGAATGGTGTTCAGATTTGAAAGCAAAACATCAAGTTGATTTTCTGTGGGACATAGGGAATATCAAAGGTTTGTTTTGAGCTGAGCAAGTATATTTGATACGATGGCAGGAAATTTAGAGCAAGAAATACCATAGAGAGAGCACGGTTCATAAGGCTGACAGGAAGCGGTGCAGCTTCCTAGGGCTAAATAACCGTAGTATTATTCCCTTCATGGGACTGTCACATTAAGTTGACAGCATACAACTACTTTATATATAGATACACACACGCACACACACACACACACACACACACACACACACACACACACACATATATATATATATAGTAAGTCCTAAAAAAGAACAACAAACAAAAAAAAACACAACAACGCGGGGACGTTGTACATGTAAAGTATTTGCAGACGCTTAGGGAGGGAGAGAAAGATGGTTGAACGTTCAGAAACAGAGGAAGTGGAATAGAAAGGAAGACGGAGGAAGTGCAATAGAAAGGAAGACGGAGGAAGAAATTCGCCTACGATTCACATGTGGTTATATTTTGAAATACCCACCCCCAACAAAATACTTCGCGCCTTGTGCCGAGAGTAGAAAAGATTATTCAAGGTGGTGAGCTGGCAGAAACGTTAGCACGCCGGGAGAAATACTTAGCAATATTTCGTCTATCTTTATGCTCTGAGTTCAAATCCTGCCGAGGTCGACTTTGCTTTCATCCTTTCGGAGTAGATAAATTAAGTACCAATTGCGTACTGGGGTAGATCTAATTAACTGTCCGCCCCATCTTCCAAAATTTCGAGCCTTGTGCCTAGAGTAGAAAAGATTATGTCAGCTTGCCACCTTGATAAGACAAAATAATGCAGAAGCTTATTTCCATTGAGAGAGTTTAGAGGTTAAACAATTATTTCCAGATATGAGCAACAGATATATGTTGTTGAAATTGAGTAAAAGCCTTTTCAACCAGTGTATCAATATTTTACCTGTTCTAACCAGAGTTTGTGTCTGTATAAAAACTCTCACACATATTTAGAGACATACGAAAATTAATTATTGTCAACATTATTATCGCGGCTATTTTCCAAAACATATTTTTTTTATCGCAAGTCTAGACTTCTAATTCTAAATCTGAAATCATTGCGATGGTGATGTTTAATGATGGTTGATATTACCGTTGCAACCCTAGTTAAGACATGTGTAATATAATGCGTTTTTTTTTTCTTCTTCATTCCTTTCAAAGATAATATTATTGTTGTCTCAAGAATTGTTGTGTTGTTAGTGTCTCTAAATTTATTATCGGTACTTGGCGTAAATACTAGACTTAGCTACCGAAACAAACAATGTTAGAATATATATATTAATCGGATTAACATAGATAATACAGTCTAAATGTGTAATTCCAAAAATACAACGTTCATTGTCTTATTCCTACCTAACTACATATTACACACACACACACACGCGCGCGCTAATATCAAATAATGAGAACGCGTGCTGTACACCACATTGGACGATAAATATTCATTATTTCTGGGCTAACAAGTCTAAGAACAGTTATTATGTGGGAAAATCGCTCAACAATTATCAAGCCTATAACGTGAAACCATTGGTAGCCTTGTTAACACACACACACACACACACACACACACACACACACACACACACAC
>NC_068981.1:185367490-185368661 GCF_001194135.2 Octopus bimaculoides
ATACACACACACACACACACACAGATTCTTTTATTCTATTCTTTTGCTTGTTTCAGTCATTTGACTGCGACCATGCTGGAGCAACGCCTTTAGCTCAACAAATCGACTCCAGGACTTATTCTTTGTAAGCCTAGTACTTATTATGTCGGTTACTTTTGCCGAACCGCTACATTACGAGCACGTAAAACACACCATCATCGGTTGTCAAGCAATAGAGTGGGGACAAACACAGATATACAAATATAAACTCCGAATGACCCGTCCTTGTTTTCTTTGTATCGTCTCTCTGGATGTTTTGTTGGCCCTTTCTTGTATCATCTAACTGCCTGGATGTTTTGTGTTCTTGTCCCATTTACCCGGATCGATGTGGTTGGGAACCAAGCTACCGTACAACTCACAGTCAGCACGCCTACGCCCTTGGAAACATCCAGTTTTTATGGGAAGATTTTGATTTAACTAATAGCATATTTGATGCCACATTATATAAAAGAGAGTCTTTTCTTAACATGAGACCAATGGTAGCGCTAATTCACAAATAAAGAAATTATATGCACCAATGCGGTGTTGGACTACATTTTTCTTCGTTCGAAATTTTTATATATATATATATATATATATATATATATATATATATCGTTTTTGTATTTGGTTTGCATGATTTTTTTATGCGAATTCGTGAAGCATATTCTATTGTGTCTGGGGAGAGTCATTCTATTTTAATGCCTTATTAATTAACACACTCGACTCTCAACAACTATTGTTATATATATTTTGTGTTTTTATTTGTGTCTTCCTCCTACTAAAGCCGTGGTAACCGGTGTTAGTTTGTTTATGTACTCGGCGCTTTCTACTAGCACATGCACGCATTAATAAACACACTCACCGGATCGAATTCGTGTTATTTACATATTTATTTTTCCCGAAACTGCCGTTGTTTCTTGCAACCTCTTCTATAGTCAATGACCCAACGACTACTGAAGAGTTTGCAAGAAGCAAAGAAAATTTTAAGTGGCTGTGTGGTAAGTAGCTTGCTTCCCAACCACATGGTTCCGGGTTCAGTTCCACTGTGTGGCACCTTGGGCAAGTGTCTTCTACTATAGCCTCGGGCCGACCAAAGCCTTGTGAGTGGATTTGGTAGACGGAAACTGAAAGAATCCCGTCGTACATATGT
>NC_068981.1:185368912-185369352 GCF_001194135.2 Octopus bimaculoides
TATATATATATATATATATATATATATGCATCCCTATACATACATAACTCATGTGTATATTCAGGTTTTTGCAGTAAATGTGAATGTATTTACGGTTTATGTTTTTGCGTATGTATTTGTATAAACGTCTACGCTAGGATGATATTGACTACGTATTTATACTTATGCTTGCGCGTGTATATTTGTACATATATATGCATATGCGTGGTTTAGTATATCCGTGTATATATGTGCATGTGCGTATAGAGATGTGTACATGAACACAATGATGTGTGCATGGGCACATATGCGTACGTATGTGCGTGTATGCGCGTATGCATGCATATATGTGTGTATGTTTACATGTATAGATATATATATGCGTGTGTGTGTATATATGTACACGTGTGTGTGAGTATGTATATGTATATATATATATATATATATATATATATATATAT
>NC_068981.1:185370465-185371061 GCF_001194135.2 Octopus bimaculoides
TATATATATATATATATATATATACATGAATACAAATGTGTGTGTGGGTGTTTGTATGCGTGTACGTGTCTATACACACATAAACATATACGCATGTATATGCATCCGTCAGGGGTTGTTGCTTTTTGAATTGTTATATTGAGTTATAATTTGCCAATAATTTAAACGATTGAATTAGGGAAATAGCGTGACAATATATAAGGAAAACCAATCACAAGCATATCTAACTATAATTAATCATCGTGGTTTTAGTGGTTGTCAAAACAGCCGTTAAAATGCGTCACACATTTATGTAGTTGTCAAAAGCAGAACACGTGATATATTCAGCTATTTACGTTAAATACACGTGATAATTTCATGTCTTTAGTATCTTAAAGAAGGTGACGTTAATCAGATTAGCTATATATTTGCCTATCAATAAATTAATCAATTGATCAATAAATAAATATACACGCGCTTCTCTATCTGTGTGTGAATGTATGTGTGTGTGTGTGTGTGTGTGTGTGTGTGTGTGTGTGTGTGTGTGTGTGTATTGAAAATTATTGAATATTTTGTATGCAAAGCCTATATATATATATATATATATATATATATAC
>NC_068981.1:185371815-185372607 GCF_001194135.2 Octopus bimaculoides
TATATATATATATATATATATTGTGGTAGGTGGGGGTGGTCATGTTTCCGGTTTAGCCACTGAAAACACACGAACTATATTTTTAGAGTTCACTTGTTTCAGCTTTATTTTATATTAATTGTACCTCGGCCAGAGTTCTCTCGTCACATTTCTGTGACAGAAGTGTGACGAAAGAACTCTGGGCGAAATACAATTAATATGAAATAAAGCTGAAGCAATTGAACATCAAATATATAGTGCGTGTGTCTTCCTTGGTTAAACTGGCAACATCATCATCCCTAACTACAACAATATCTATTTCAACAGACAAATTCACATCAAGAATCTTGCAAAACGAATATATAAACATACATATATATATATATGTGTATGTATATGTATATACACACACACACACACGCACACACATACGATTGCGGCTATGCTGGAGCATCACCTTTAGTCGAGCAAATCGACCGGAGGATTTATTCTTTTTAAGCCTAGTACTTATTCTATCGGTTACTTTTGCCGATCTGCTAAGTCAAGGGGGCGAAAGCACAGCAACATCGCTTGTCGAGCGACGATGGGGTGTCAAACACAAATACACAAACACACACACTCACACATACACATATATACGACAGGCTTCTTTGAGTTTCCGTCTACCAAATCCACTTACAATGATTTGGTCGCCCCGAGGCTACGGCAGAAAACAGTTGCCCAAGGTGCCACACAGTGGGACTGAACCCGGAACCATGTGGTTGTTAAGCAAGCTACTTACCACACAGCCACTCCTCTCTCTCTCTCTCTCTC
>NC_068981.1:185373776-185375484 GCF_001194135.2 Octopus bimaculoides
TATATATATATATATATATATATATATATATATATATATATATATATATATATATGTATATATATGTGTATGTATATATATATATACATACATATATATGTGAGTGTGTGTGTGTGTGTGTCTGTGGTTTGCGCACGCGCAATTGTGTATAATTTGCTGTTCCCTTCCCGGTACAGCTATGTTATTCAAAGCTAAGCAGAATAACGTCCTTGTCGCCCTACGAGAACAGTCCCACTTTTTTGCTTTCAAATCGTGTGTTAATGCACCACGGTTTGGTGGCCCAAAATCTTCCATCATGTTATGAAATGCATTCCGGCCGCAGTCCACTTGTACAGTAAGTTCATGAATCCGTTAGTTGGCTCGTTACGGATGTGTCAGTGGTCGCATTTGAAGGGTCACACATTCTATGATTTGTATTCAGTCTTTGTTTTCTTTCCTTTAAACTTCTTCATACATCTGTGCACATTATTCTTGTCCATTATTCCATCTCTATAAACAACTCAAAAAATGGCGCGGTGTTTCTATTTGGGACCCATTATTTGCATGCAATGAAAAGCAGAGGAACAGAAAGGGAGGGTTGCTGAAAGGGAAGAGTTATCTTAACAATGTGTGCAATTTGAACGACGTACAATGTCTGATCAATATCCAGACTGTTGACATAGTAACGAAGCTAAAGCAGGCAGAGTAAAGTCGCTTGGCAAAGATTGACCTTGAACTCTGTTAGAACGTCAAACCTTCGTGCATGCGCACTAAGTTATAACGTTGTAACTCATTTTGCTGTTTACAGCAGTACTTGGAAGTAAGGTGTGTAGCGTCTTGTCGTCGCATTGGTCACAACAGAAAAAGTTGTCATAGGGATACTTGCACAGAGGCTTACGCAAAGTCGCAGAAAGTGTATGGAGAGGAGTGTATGGAGAGGAGTGTATGGAGAGGAGTGTATGGAGAGGAGTGTATGAGCTGCACATAAGTTTACGAGTGATTCAGACGTTTCCAACATGGCTGAAAAATGTCGATATTGACGAACGTTCTGGGAGACACGCAACCAACAGAACTGAGAAAACGTCGGCGATGTGTGTGCAGCAGTAAAGGGAAATCGTCGAATCACCATCCGTGAGTTATCAGAGGATGTGCAGATTAGTTACGGTTCAGTCCATTATCGCTGACGATGTGGGTATGAGACGCGTGTCTACCAAGTTTGTGTCAAAACTGCTTTTAGCTGATCAAAGGGATACTCAGGTTTCATTTGCATAAGATATCTTTGAATGTGTCGAGAACGATGAAAACATTTTGAAAACTTTGCGTAGACCTCTGAGCAGTTATCACCATGCTTTTGGTAAGATTTGATGCACATTCTCTACTCAACTTCCTCTGTCATCGTAAATGTGATGATCACACGCTACACACCTTCCTTCCAAGCACTGCACTAAACTGCGTAAGGGAAGTAGAACGTTAAAACTTAGTTAGCATGTATAGCAGAGCTGAAGGCCAAACTGTGTCAAGCATCTTCACTTTGTGTGCTTTACATTCGTTACTATAGCAACAGTCCGGATACGTATTGATCAGACCACGTATGCCAGTTATTGATATGCCCAACTTTTGGCACAACTTGCAAATACATACATACATACATACATACATACATACATACATACATGCATGCATGCATGCATACATACATACATTCATACATACATACATACATACATAG
>NC_068981.1:185375549-185379564 GCF_001194135.2 Octopus bimaculoides
GCAAATACATACATACATACATACATACATACATACATACATACATGCATGCATGCATGCATACATACATACATTCATACATACATACATACATACATAGCTGCATGTATATTTACATATTTTCACATGCATCCCTTGACCAAGGTTGCGTACATGAGGCTGATAACATCACAAGACTTGGGAGGCAGATCTTTGAGCAATATTCAATGTCTAAATCCATGCCCAAAGAATTCGCACGACTCCGCCGCAACGAATCATCAGATGAGCATATTGTTGATGTTGAAATTTCAGTGGAAGAGCCTAGGCTAGAAACCGGCTCTTTCTCTAATGGTAAGAAATCTTATAATGATATACATTCATACGCACACACACACAGATACGGACGTACACACACACAGACGCACACACACATTTGGTGATACAAACAGGATATATGCTACACATAGATACATATTTGCGTGTGAGGGTGGGGTGGGAGTTTTCTTTTCTGAAGTAAATATATTCAATTACTCGCTATACAAATGTATGCATCATGTGTTGATTAAATAAACAATGATTTATCAATAGAATTTAGTATGTGTTATATTTCTTAATGCGTAATAGTAAATGTATGTATTTCATATATGAATGTATGTAACACATATAATGTTATATATAATCGCAAGAAAATATGCATCCCTCTTTATGTATTAATTTCAATCATCTATATTGTAGAGAAGCAATTAGCACCGTCTATGACGGAATGTATCCTTGACGATTTTGGTTCCAATCCGCTTGTTCTTAAAAAAGAAGCAATCTCAAATTTAAATAAAATATATTACTATAACATCAAGCAGATTCATGTTAACTGAATGTAATTGTTTCCAACCTACCTGATATATTAATAAATTTAGCAAATCAAGTCTGCTATTGAAAGTAACATTTCTTATACAACGATAGATAATATATTAGTCTAATTTGATATATTACAAAGGAAACCAAATGTATATTATACACACAGTTCTTAACGTAATACCTATATGATACATCTTAATGATATCCGAATTTTAGGTTGGTTTTAATGTAATCTTTATTGAAGTGTAGTTAAAACTACTCAGCTAGCCTATCTGAATTTAGCTCTGATAGAAAATCATTAAAATGTAAATACATTCTACGCTTTCAATAAATGCAAAGGAAAGGGAGAACCTCTTGACGGACCGTTTCGCAGTTTGTTGACGACTCTTCACGCAAAACGTACGCGAATTTTTTTCCGATTAATAACATAGACTATTCTTCCATAGTACGAGGGTAATCCCAAAAGTAAGGTCTCCAAAGCGCTCAGGACGCAGGGAAACTGTGCGTGCGGCTATTGGCAACACTGTTGTGTTTCTCGTGCATGCGTTTGTAACTGCCACGCTCAGTCTTGGCTTGACAGTCGTATCTGTTGGAGCTCCTGATTGACGCTACCGGCAAGTGTGAAGTTCTCGCAGTTATTCAGTTTTTGAATGCAAAATGTATTAAACTGATTGAAATTCATCGCCAGTTAACGGAGGTGTATGGCGAGTCGTGCATCGATGTGAAAAACATGTCAAGTGGCGTAGGGAGTTTGCAGCAGGTCGTACTGAAATTCATGACGAAGATGCGGGCGGCCATCAATTTCCGACGAGACAATCGCGAAGGTTGAGAAAATCCTGCGTGAAAATCGGCAGATCACATAGGATGATCTTCGCATTTTGTTTCCTAAGGTTTCCGGAAGACCCATTCATAGGGTTTTGAGTGAAGAGTTACAATATCGTTGCTGTATGTATTTTATTAACTTTTTTAAAAACATATTTAACACTTAATTTTGCTTCATAATTTACATTATCTCGAAAGTGTCCGTTTTAAACGCAATCATTTTTTAACCGTATCAAACACGTTTAATGAAATTTCAGTTTCAAATTTCGCTTCAAAGCTAGCAATTTCTGAGAAGAGGCAAGTCAATTACATTGACCCCAGTACTTATTTTATCTACCCGGTAAGGATGAAAAGCAAAGTCAATCCAGACAGCATCTGAAGTCAGAATGTAAAGTCGGTAAAAAATGCCACAAATCATTTTGTTCGGCGCGGTAATGATTCTGTCTCCTCATCACCCTTAAGTTCAATGAAATATCACTAGCCTAAATTTGTTAGACGTATTGTACTAACTATACGAGGGCCTAAATGTCAATCATGCTTTCTAATTAACACAACCTTTCGCCAACTGTTTTCATTGAAATCGAAAGACACACATTCCAATTACTTTTGTATCTTAATATATTTCTAAAAGTCATTGTTTTATGATTTATATAACTGTGCGAACATATCTTTTTATCCTTTCTTCTTCTCCTTCATAACATTTCAATTGATGTTTATCTTACTTTTTGTTATTTAACTTGGTTTAATTAGTTCTATTTATTATTTCAACTTGAATCAACTTTATATTGTTCGCACAGTTATATAAATCATAAAACACTTGATCGCTTCTACTCAGAAACTTAACTGTTGTCTCCGTTTTTTACTCACCCATATTATATGTCATTCCATTACGCATTCCTGCAAATTGGAACCCTTCTATCAACATCAGAGAAGTACCTAACAATATGTGCAAGAAATACGGTTTTTACCCTTAAATGGAACGGCTCTCAACTCAGCCGTTGGAAACTCCAACTAGGCGCTAAAAACCAGTCAGTATCTCAAGAAAAACAAATTACCAACGGAAACACACTTCATTTACTACTTTTCTTAGTCCTAAATAAATGATCTTAACTCATTTCAAGTTGCCGGGACATATCAAAAGTCTTGTTAATCAAGTTGAAAGCCCACTCACCATCGAATTACTGATGAACAATGAACAACAAGACCGAACACATCAAAAGGATTGGACGTCATCACCAGCACCATTAACCACGAAGTTTGCTCAAATGCATCCTGAATTTTAGTCTGCTTGCTGATACTAGTCAAAAAAAGAAAGGATGTTATCGATGATAATGTTAGCCCCGTGATTAACACTAAAACGGATCAACTTGAATATATCAGTTTGGGAGAGCGAATTGTTAAAAGGGGTGAACACGTGCGGACGCCATTTACAACACTACCACCCACTTGGCTAATTCTGCAGCAAAACTACCTTCCGACATCAGTTTATGAACGGACGTCACCAAAATCTCTAACGAACACGAGACCAGTCACCTGATCAATCATTTGACTAACACGGCCATTTAAAAGGTGCTTAACGCTTTTAGATAGGGTGATGAGAGTGATGAGTGCTTTTTGACTAAACGTCGATGGCATGAAAACTTATTTCATGGAAGAAACAAAATAATCCGCTTTGCTTAAACACTAATACACACAAAGTGGCACGCACAAAGACACACACAGACACACACACACACACACACACACACACACACACACACACACACACACACACACACACACACACACACACACACACACAATCACACATATATTTTAGAGTTCAGAATATACCAACATCTGTATACGAATGAATGTGTGTTGCAATGTTTAGTGCTTCTGCATTAGGATGGTGGATGATATGAGACAAATCTTTATAATTCAATCCATATAATTTCTAGACATTATTAAATGAAATACTGAGATTATATAGAAGCGTTCGTAAGGAGGGAATCTTAACTAACCGACTATAAACATTCGTATTCACATTAAATCATAGATGAAAACTTTAATGATTTAACCCGTCCATTATCTGTTCATCTTTATGATTTTATTATTATTTTTTTTGCTTATTATCTTATTTTCTTTCCATCTATTTTTCACTCCCTTAGTTTTCACATAATCTCTCTTTTTTTTTTCAAACACTCGCCAAACTTTATATTATTTTTACGTGGATCTTTCTTCTCCACCCACCCCCTTTATTTTCTCGCATTCACACTTTTATAGACATTGATAATATCTTCTCAAAAATAAAATTCACACATATAAACACACACATATTTACACACACACACACACACACACACACACACGCGCGCGC
>NC_068981.1:185379574-185384962 GCF_001194135.2 Octopus bimaculoides
GCACACACACACACACACACACACACACACACACACATATGAACACACGCATGCACATTCTTTCTATCAATCTTTTCTTTTCTCTCACACCAGAAGACATCCCCACGCTGCCTTACTTTCCGCTATTTTCATTCATACTCACCTAACCACACATAACATTGTTCATATATACTTACCTTTTGGCTCCTTAAATCCCTCACGGCCCCACTTACTCCACATAAGCAGAAACACAGTTTCAATTCTATGTTACTATGCTATGATCTTGAACTAATTTGGCATTAATGTTTCTAATATAAATCGTAAGTTAATATACTGTCTGATAATAAAAGTATATAAAAATATTTCTCCCTAATAAAAGGACAGTTCATACTGGCGCACAGATTATTTGGCTTGCATAGGAAATAGAAATAAAAAGTAATTGGTAAAGGCATTATATTCTTCCTTACACGTTGCTAGTTATTCGAAAATTAGCTGTCAGCTGTCAAGGTGAGTAAAAACAGTGTCAATAGAAGAGAAAGGAACTTCCCCATCCCAATAATGAATAGGAAGCAAACAGAACCAAAAAGGTGGGGTGAATCAGCATTGTAAGTGTTGATCTTTAGGTTTAGCTTGAAAGCTTAATAAAATTGGTATTTGAATATAAATTATATGTTACCAGCTGCCAACTAATAAAATAGAAAATAAGAATATTGGCATTTGCTATACAAATCATGGCAAGAAAGTGCAGAATAAAAGAATACACCTCATCGCCTAGTTTCGATTTCCTGTCAGCTGTTACTTTATATACTTCAATGCTCTTGGAAGAGAGGCATGAATGTTACAGTTTCCCCGTTTTCACTTTCTCAATAAATGTGTTTCGTCAGAGCTTAATGGTTTGAGTGTCGAAGTAACACGGCTTTGCTTACATTTGCACTCAGTAGAACGGTTTGTTTTGGACATTTTTATATAAAAATTTGGGTCAGTTTTAATGCACAGATCTTAGAGAACTTTTGTTAATAAAAAGAGCGGGAAATTTGCTTTAAATTCTATAGATGCGCTAACCCGCACCAATTCTTAAGCGATTAAGCTCTACAGATGTAGAAGTATTAGTTTTAGAAATATGTTATCTCTAGATGTATGCTAATTTAATAATTACGTTAGTTCAACAGATATGGTAGCTATATCTATGTATTCAATCTATGAATAGTCCTACGTATTATTCCTACAGTTATTGAAGTGATTGGTAGATTGTCAGTGTTTATAAATTCTCTAGAGATATATTCTGTGTAGGTTGCACTACAGCCCACATCTTTGTTCTTCTAAGGCTCTACTACAGACTCTATTAAGATATCAAAATGCATTAAAGAACAACTATAAGCGAAGACAGATACATTAGCAGGAACACCTTGGCGTTGCGTATGTCCTCTCAGCAATACCGGTGAGAACGAACCATATGTCTGCGACAGTATATTTCTGAATTAGGGCGGCGACCTGGCATAATCGTTAACACCCCCGGCGAACTACCTAGCGGTATTTCGTCAGCCGTTACGTTCTGAGTTCAAATTCCGCCGTGGTCAACTTTGGCTTCCGTTTTTTCGGGGTCGATTAAATAAGTACCAGTTACGCACTGGGGTCGATGTAATCGACTTAATCCCTTTGTCTGTCCTTGTTTGTTCCCTCTATGTTTAGCGCCCCTGTGGGCAATAAAGAAATAACAATTTTTCTGAAGTATTTTCGATAAATTTTCTAAACACATTGGCACATAACAGAGAGAGAAAAAATAGCAGTAGGAATAGATGTTCTCTCAGATACCAATACTATCTTCTTTAAACTCACACAAACGCACTCATAGAAATAGCTTTGTGGTAAAATTTTAGCGATGGTACAATAACTCTTACAAACAAATCACGAAATGGATTAAATTTTCTAAGACGTTTACAAGTGTCCGGAAGCGTGTCTCTGGAGTAAACCACATCCGTTACCTGGAAAATATCGCGAACGAAGCAGAGACGCGTCCTCATATTCATTAATCAAAACTGAGACGTTACGTGTATTGGATAAACATATTTGAGCCCTGGATATATAAACGGATAATACAAGGGTCAGCGAACATTCAACTGTGAAAGAGGCGTACCAATATGGCTATCGAAATGACGGGTATCACCTAAAGAACAAACAATAAAATGAAAATAAATGTAATAATAATAATCTAGAAGAAACTGTTTTCATCGATACTTTAGTTCTGAAAATATGTTTGGCTTAGCTGTACAAATATTTTATTTCTACAAAGAAGTTAGTTTTACGTTAGTTTACCGAGACGTTTATCTTTAGAAAGATCTTACTTTTACAGATGAGTTAACTCCACATATGTCTTTAGAAATATGTCGGTTCAAAAGATACGTTCGTTCTACAGATAATTTAGAAATGTGTTAGTTCAAAAGATACGTTAATACAAGTATGTCACTGATTCGCTTAGTCAACATAGGTGGTTATATTCAAGTATTCGTTTAATACCAACTTCTAACATGTTCTGTAAATATTGGAGAGTTTCTCATGCACGGACAGTCTTTTTATAGGTCGAGTACATTATAACACTACTATTCTTTGATATCAATATTTTTGCAACTGCTGGCGATTTTGAATGAATAATGTAGTAGAAAAGTGTGGCTGTACTGAGGTAGAAAGCAAACTATTATAATATTTTAATCATATTTTCCTTAATATAGAACTTATATAGAATATTTTTTTAAGTCATGAGCACATATTTGATTATTTTGTGAAAACGTTTGCGTATTTCTTGCACCTGACCAGAATATCTCAATGATGTTCTTTCAATTATATTCATAACAGTGACAACTGATGGAGTTCTAGAAGATGGCTAAATACTTAAAGAATGATAAAAAACATCATCTGACAATCCTATAGAATTGTACAGACAGTATATAGAAAAACTTACAATCCCATAGAATCGTAGAGAGAGTATATCTGTGGAAGTGGACAGAATGACTTGAAGATTACGATTTCCATTAGTAATTCCAAACATCTATGTGAATAACAAGCTGAAGTCATGTATTTGACCTAGTTAAACTTATATAAACCTAGATATGTTTCGACCAAAGATTGGTCCAGGCCATGTCTAACTTAATAGCACCACCTGATAGGATTATCTAAATCCTTTTTACAGTCAAGTTTTGCTTATGGTCCATTCAAGTAGTGAGTTCTTATTGAGTGAGTTGTATCCAGGTATGGGTGGCTTGTCAGGTATTCCTTGAAGAAATCTGTCTAGAATTCGTTTAAAGCTGATAGGATCCGTTTCCTCTTTTATCTGTTTCGGGACAATGTTAAACAGGACAGGACCTGTTGAGGTAAAGAAATTATGCCGCAGTGTACCTATATGTTGTGATCCTGAATTGGGCAGAGGACGTATGGCCCGTGGTCCCAGCCCTGGATGAACCTTGAAACTAATGTTCAGGTCGTTTGGGTAATGTTGACGGTATATTGTCCACATCGTGCAAATGATGTACCGCTCGCGGCGGCGCTGGAGAGAGTAGAGCTTCAAGGCTTTAAGGCGGTCCCTGTAATCAAGATCAGTCATGCCTTCAATTATACAGATAACATAATCGTTCTATGTTTAAATATTATTGGACAATATAAAACTGCGTACATAATTATAAGCAATTGACATTATAGAAAGGAAACTATGTTCACTTCCAAATGGACTGGTTCTTTGCACACAAGTATAAAGAAAACCATATTCAAGCATACTGGTCCACTGCAGAGAGACATAAATCAAGACACAATATCCCTTGTAGTCTGTATCATCTTTGGGTTCTACTATCATTATGGTTCTTCCAACGAAGAGATAATAGGGCAATCTACTAATCGAAGGAAGTATTCCTGAATAACATATATTCCCCATAATCAATATTGCCTGTTAGTCATTCTTAAGAGTAACTCTTTGAATCAACATACTCTGTTATTCCACACTCTTTTATCGTATACGTTTATAATCACCAAAAGTCACGGAAATATTGATATATCACGTTTAGCAAAAGTAATGAAGTTATAATATACACGACTGATGAAAAACCTAGTTGTCCGTGCATCAGAAACGCTCAAATACAAAAATTAAGCAGAAGTTGGTACTAAACAAATACTTGAATGTTGATTAATCGAATCAGTGAAACACTTGTATTAACTTAGTTTTTGATCTAATATATCTGTAAATTATCTGCAGAACTAGTTCAATACAGGGTTAACGACCACTGCAGTCTGCATAAATTCTGAATTATGATGCCTCCAGCAAGGATATAAGTTTCCATAAAGAAGTCTATCAGTCAAAAAATCATTCCTGAATAATATATATATATATATATATATATATATATATATATATATATATATATATACACGCCACAATCCATAATGCGTGTCTGACATTCATAAGAATAAATCCATATTATTCCATATTGTGTTGTAACATTATTATTGTAATGTTTTGTCGGAGATTACTTAGCGATTTCGTGGTCAGCATAACGTGAGAACACCATTCATGAGCAACAAGGCAACTCACAGCTGTCTCACAAGCATTCAACCTATTCAAATGTTGGTATAATTGGAATGAGAAAAGAAAATCATACATAACATCCTATGCGTTATTGACAAAGCTTACAAAAGTGTAACAATGCGTTTCAGAATCATCAGAATTGCAGGATGCTGGAAAGCTATGACAGAGTTGAAAGAAAACAGCCAAGAATAGTTCCATTGTTTGGTGTTAACATTGAAATAATGTGTCAATATGGAAGTTAATTACGATTGTAGACAAGCCAATAATACGGAGACCACCACGAAAACCAAAAATATTTACATATGATGCAAGCTGAGACCAAGTAATTAAACATAAAGCTATTTAATAGACACTGCGGTTACTTTTAACAAAAAATGTATTGGAGTACTTTTTAATAGTTTTTTAGTCACTGGACTGCGCCAATGCTGCAGCATTCGTGTTGAACAATTTAGTCGATGCTATCAACTACTTTGAATATTAATTTCAACTTAAAGTATGAGTCCATCAGTTTTGGGGAAGGGTCCAAGTCAGTTACATCGCCCCCAGTGGTCAAGTGGTACTTATTTTATCGACACCGAAAGAATGAAAGGCGAAGTCGATGAAATTTGAATTCAGAACGTAAAGTCGGGAGAAATGCTGTGAAGCATTTTGTCCGGCGTGTTAACAACTTGGCCAGCTTGAGGCCCTACGACCACTTGAAATATTACAGTCACGTGTTTACATCCGATGCTGAAGTCATCATGTTTTCAACCACAAAGGGACGCCACTCGATAAAGCAGTCTATGTACACACACGCGCGTGCGTGCGGGCACACACACACACACACACACACACACACACAC
>NC_068981.1:185385228-185387448 GCF_001194135.2 Octopus bimaculoides
TAAATGGAACCCCAGCATGTTTTATCGATTTTGGATGTGTCCTTAACCAATAGTATTTGGAGCATAGAAAATAAATAATTTGGCATTACTAAATTTTAAGGCCAGTTTTTTTTTCTTATTTCTTGCCCGATGATGTGATGGCAGTCTCTCGAAGTTCGCGAAAACCGTTTAGTAATTTCTTGCTGCACTGTTCGCATAAATGATTAGTTTATTGTGAGCAAGTCTATGTTTTGTACACTAGCTCACGTGCTCCATCAAATCAACGTAGCCTATTATAGGTGCACGGTGTACCACACAGTTACCTGTCCAAGTGATGCAGAGTAACATGAGATGAAGTGAATTGCTCTAGAGCAGAACACTCCCACCCGGTCTAAGGATTGAAACCACGATCTCACCATCGTGAATACTGCAGTCTAACTGCCCTTTCGAACCCGGAACCTCTACATCAACAGACATTCAGGTAAATGTTGGTGTATGTACGTATGTATACATGCACGCATGAATATGTATGTAGGCATATGTCTATATAAGGGTGTGTATATATAGTTGACATTTATAGAAAAACAAAAGTAGAAGACAGGTGTATGAACAACAAGCAAGTATATTAGTTTGACACTCGGGAAAATGAAAACGTTTTTTATGTTTCGAGCCAACGCTCTTCAGCAGAAAGGAATAAGAGAAAATAAATTAAGAGAAATAAAAGCAACTTGTGGGTTTAGCGCTCTAGTATAGCGACTATATATATATATTCTTTTAATTGTTTTAGTCATTTGACTGTGGCCATGCTGGAGCACCGAATTTAGTGAGTAAATCGACCCCAGGACTTATTCTTTGCAAGTCTAGTACTTCTTCTATCGGTCTCTCTTGCCGAACCGCTATGTTACGAGGACGTAAACACACCAGCATCGGTTTTCAAGAGGTGTTGGGGGTGGGGGGACAAACACAGAAACAAACATATACATACATAAATATATATACGATGGACTTCTTTCAGTTTCCGTCTGCCAAATCCACTCACAAGTCTCGGTCCGAGGCTATAGCAGAAGAAACTTGGCCAAGGTGTCACGCAGGGGGATTGAACCCGGAACGTCGGCAATTTCAGGGGAGTGGATAAATCAATTACATCGATTTTAGTGCTCAACTGCTTCTTATTTTATCGACCCCGAAAGGCTGAAAGGCAAAGTCGACGTTGGCGGAGATTGAACTCAGGAGGTTAAAAGGGATGAAATGCTGCTAAGTATCATGTCCGACATGCTAACGATTTTGTGTGTGTGTGTGTGTGTATATATATATATATATATATATGCATACATACATGCACACCCACACAGACACAAACGAACACACACACGTATATAAATATACATACATCATATATACACACACATACACACACAAACAAGAAAACACATACACACACGCGCAGACAAACAACAATCCACCCACACGCGCTGCAGAGCAAATATGATTCCTGATTATTTAAGGGGATATTGAACTGTTATCAAGAATATGTTTAATAAAATTGAAAATCAAAATGACTTCAGAAGTGATAATGGAAACAATAAAACATTCCATTTTTCATATCAAACATCATTGTTATCGTCACCATCATCATCATCACAATCATCCTCATCATCATCATCATCGTCGTCGTCGTCATCATCGTCATTTTGATCATCATCATCATGATCGCCATGGTCACCATTGTCATCATATTTCTGAAGGCAAACAAACATGTCAACGACCGTATCAGGTCTAAATGCGAAAACTGCGTATTACTGTATCATTCTTATACATACACAGACGATCTCATGTTTTTTTCATTCGTTTGCTTGCGATGCCACCTCGTATTATACCCTTCTTTCTTTCTTTCTTTCTTTCTTTCTTTCTTTCTTTCTTTTCCTTTGTTTGTTTCTTTTATTTTTCAAATTTCCTTATAACATTCTGAGTTCTTCATTTGTGTACGTATGCATACAATTACATGTGAATTGTATGCATGTCTGCATGTAATTATATAGGCATGTATGGTTGTATGTATATACGCACTATCTATTAATAATTATCTATCTATCTATCTATCTATCTATCTATCTATCTATCTATCTATCTATCTATCTATCTATCCATCCATCCATCTATCTATCTATCTATCTATCTATCTATCTATCTATCTATCTATCTATCTATCTATCTGTCTGTCTATCTATCTATCTATCCATT
>NC_068981.1:185391758-185393347 GCF_001194135.2 Octopus bimaculoides
CTACAACAACAACAACCACCACCGCCAATACTACTTCACCACCTCAACCACTACCAGCACAGCCGGTAGTACAATAATCACTCCAAGCGCTGTAACCAACAAAGGAAGCCAAAGAGAGGACGAAAGAGAAGATGAAAGGGAGAAAGAGACAGAGGGGCAGAGAAAGAGGGGGGAGAAGGAAGAGGAGATTCTACATTGCCGCATGTTCATTCAGAAGCAACTGCCTGATTACACTGGATAATGGCAGTGCCTCATACACAGCGAAATGGGATGGTCACGACTGGAACAACTTTGGTCTTGGTTCTGTTCGCTCAGAGGTAAATCGTGTTAAAAAATGCTACCTCGGTCATCAAACATTACCGCTGTTAACGTTCATCGTCATTACCACGGCACACGCTACCACAACCAGAACGAACATTAAATCAACCACCTCCTCTATCGCTACCATCACCACCGTCGCCGAAACCACCATCACCACCACCACCACCACCACCACCACCACCACCACTGGCTCCAACACAAACACCGCCACGACCGGACCAACATGTAAAATATTTCCTATTCTGTGAACCAGATCAACTGTTAGACATCTGGTGGACGTTCTACTATATCAGCTACCAAATATCTTGTAGAGTAGCTACTAGAGTGCGTACAACAGAACGTACCAGACCGTTTCAAAGATATTTGGTTAATCATCTACCGTATCAGTTACCAGATAACTTAATAAACTATCTACCAGACCATCTACCATATGGTGTAGCAGACTTCAAAATAGATATCTGGTAGACTATCTACCATATCTGCTACGTGACCAACTATTTAATGTATCTACCAGATCACCTTCAGCAGTGTTTACCAGACTGCAAACTAGTTATTTGGTAGACTATCTGCCATGTTAGCTAACAGACATTTAGTGAAGTATCTGCCAGATCACGTACTATATTGTGTAACAACAGATCATCTAATCTGGTCATCGAAATGTTAGAGCCCCACAGCAACGGGTCACTTATTGGTTTTTATGGTGAATGAGTGTTTCTTCGAGGTAGGAATATCAGTCCTCCACCCAGCCTTTTTTCTTTCTTAACCGCGACAGCGGAATTGGCCATCTAATACTAAATCACTCACTGAAGTATTTGGCAGATCACCTACAATGGTAATCAGACAATCGAACAGGCCATCTATCACAAACCTCAGTGATAACAGACTGATTTAACAGCCAAATTATTTTCATTAATTATTTATAATGAGAAGACGCTAATGTTGTGTTAGACGACAAATCAATAAATTTAGGACATAGCGAGGTGTGAATTATGACGTAGCGCAACAAAAATAATATCTCATACGAAGACTCACGCACACACGCACAGATGTGATTGTATGTGTGTATGTGTGTTTATAGTATATACATGCATACATACATATACACAAATATATGTTTGTACATATATACGCACTCATACGCACGCACATATATGCATAGATAACGGATACCTGTGTATGTGTGCCGATATGTATATCCAAATTTCTATACATACATTTATGCGCACACATATGTACATAGAGATACATACATACATATAAATATATAT
>NC_068981.1:185393802-185396348 GCF_001194135.2 Octopus bimaculoides
TATATATATATATATATATATGTAGATATGAACAGAAATAAGAGAAATGGGAGAGAAGGTAGGAATGAAAAAAGGAAGCAAAAAGAGAGATTAGAAAGAGAGAGGTAAAGAGAAATACCTGCGATGGTAAATGTCCGCTTCGTTATTCATTGTTTGGTTCAATCTCTGCATAACATCTTACGCCCATGTGTTCTATAGATGATTCTGAACATCCAGGCAAGACCAAACTGATTTACAGTGTCTAGGGACAAACATGACAGGCAAATTCAGCCTGTCGACACGATTGATTCGAGTCTGTCTTTCGAATGACATTTTTATGCGTTGCCACGAATCGATTTAGAAATATATTGCGGTTGATTATATAAGAAGTATGTTTAGTGAACGTGGATGGAGGTAAGAGACTGGGGGGGGGGTCTTGTATTTTACTTGTTTCGGTCACTGGACTGTGGCCGTGCTAGTGTGTCGTCTTGAAGGGTTTAGTTAAACAAATCGACCCAAATACTTGCTTCTTAGTCTGGTTCTTATTCTACAGGTCTCTTTAGCCGAACCGCTAGTTTAACAGGCACGTAAGCATACAAACATTGGTTGGCAAGCGGTGATGTTCTAACCAAAACGACACACGCACACACCAATATACATATACTTACATATATTTGTGTGTATATATGTATGTGCGCGCGTGCGTGTATGTACGTATATGTTAAGGTAGCAGGAGTTATCTCCTGCTTGCAATAAATATCGGGTGGGAGAAGCGTACAGAATAAGCAGATGGAGATGTCTTTCTGAGGTTAAGTAGCAGTATCATAATCTCTTAGAGGACAGCCTCCTTAAAATGGCCGGAAGCAATATACTTTGGTTTGTATACCGTTTCTATCTCGAACAGAGATTTTCTAATTGTCTAGTTTCCATATTTAATTGGACGTGAGCAATACTTTATATATATATATATATATATATATATATATATATATATATACCCCCCCACACACACACGGGGCGGACATCCACATGGTTTTGCTCTTCCAAATTCACTCTAATTGCATCAGTCGATAGGCTCCGAGCTGTATTAGAAAACGCCTGCCCAAGGTACCGCGCGGCCTGATTAACGCGAAACTAGCGAGTTTTTTAACAACCCAGTCATGTCTACGCCTAAGTAACAAGGTCTCTTCCCGCGAATGGTACCCGGGAATGCCTGCCGTGGAAATAAGGAATCCTAACAACATGTTACCTGGGGCAGTAAAGTCATGTCTATTCGACGGCGGAAGCGTGCTAATGTATAACACACACAAGGTGGTGAGCTGGCAGAAACATTAGATCGCTGGACGAAATGCTTACCGGTATTTCGTCTGTCTTTACGTTCTGAGTTCAAATTCCGCCGAGGTGAACTTTGCCTTTCATCGTTTCGGGTTTGATAAATTAAGTACCAGTTTCGTACTGAGGTCGATCTAATCGACTGATCCCTACCCCAAAATTTCGGGTCTTGTGCCTAAAGTGGAAAGGAATATATTTTAATGAATCTGTTATACAGTACAGTACTGTACTATATCTTTTGTTTATTATTTATTAATTTTTAGGTGTGAGAATGCTTATTTTACCACATAAATAATTAAAATCTTAAAAAACATAAATACCTTTCGGGCACAGAAACCCGCGATATACTGAGGAGACGGCGATATAAATTTACATATGTCAACCAGAAAAATTCGCGATGTACTGAGGGCGCGATAGGTGAACCGCGATACGTCGAGAGATTACTGTATTATATATACCTATGCTTATGTTTATATATGAGTTAGTGTATATATATCATTACGTGTGTGTGTATGTGCGTGTGTTAGTGAGTGTGTGTGTGTGTGCGTGCGCGAGTGTGTGCTTAATTTATGTTTGAAGTTGTAATATTCACAGATTACTACACGGTTTCAGACAAATGCTTCCGACAAGTGATAAAACACAGCATTTTATTGAGTTCGTGGAATTTATATGTCATAAAAATTTAATGATAAATAAACCGATCAATTAATAATTACACGAACAATAAATTTAATCAGCAGATATGTGGGTGTTAATTAGACCAAGGATGGTTTAACCAATAAACATATAAATTCATAGACGATATTTATAAACCTCGTAGGCAAAGTAACATATGAACGTTGCTGACTGAAGGAGAATTCTGGTTGGCTGTATGTAACGGAACACGCGATACAGATTTATCAACGATCAGCTTGGTAAACTGGATATACGTAAATGCTAATGTCTTTTGGCATGTCTGGTTTTGTAAGACATTTAACTGACCAAAGAGGAGGAAGGGTTGTGGTGTGCATTGTTGAATGTCGGGGGGGTGGGGGTTAGGTTCAGATAAGGGTTAGGGAAGGTGAAAATATATCACGTTTCTTCACGTGTACACGTATACATTTACATGTATACCACTGCCTCACACACACAGACACTCATATACATGCACACACACACAAACACACACACATGGACACATGTGCACACATACTGAAACACACCGAAGACACGCATGTGTATATATATATATATAT
>NC_068981.1:185396880-185404163 GCF_001194135.2 Octopus bimaculoides
GTAGGTACAATCTTTTGTAAGGTTGTACGCTAGCAGATGGCTCGGTTGGTAGACCGTAGTTTAGGTTATATAGGAGAAGAAAACGGATGTAATAACAGAGGGAAACCCGTCCTTTTCGGTGGTATGCCTTTAATTCAATTAGATACCCCATTTACATCTCTCTCTCTCTCTCTCTCTCTCTCTTACACACACACACATATATGTGTGTGTGTTGATAAATCACAAAAATGGCGAAACATCGATGAGTGATATCTGGTGTGAGCTGTCTCACTTGTCCATCACTTCCAGATGTTTTAATACCCGGCGTACATACATAGTAAAATATATGTAGAACGACGATCAAAAAGCCGCATTTCATATGACCGAAAACACGAAATATCGAAAACTTGAAAGACCGAACTCTCAGAATAACAAATGCCATAATGAGGAATAATCCGAATTTTAAAATAGGTCAATCAAAAAGAAGATAATAGTTTCTAAGAGATTCATTTACATTTTTAAATGAGAGTTCTTCTGACAAACATGCTTTAATACATTTACTGTTTTCTTATCATGCTATGACAGATAAACAATGGTAAGCAACCGCATTTCCTTTCAGAAGACAAAACAAAAGCATTATGTCTATTGTAGGGTTACGATATACGAGATACTTAAAGAATTTATTCAAATTCTTTATATGAATTGTTTCATATAACAACCTTGCCAAACCATTAAAAGCTGAATTTTGATATACGCCTGACGGGTACTTGCTTTTCCTTATTTTCCTTTGTCGTCACTCTTTTATTGCCTAACAACAACAACAACAACAACGAGAAATAAGCCATTTACTATTGATATCACATTTGAGGAGAGTAGTCGTGATACCAAGAGTAATTGGCACACTTGGAAGTATCAGCACTCAACTACCAACATGGCTCAGAATGATTGGTACAAATGTAATGGTAGAACACCTACACAAATCAGCATTGCTTGGAACTGCAAGAATTCCTCGCAGGGTTCTTGAAGCATGACCAGTAAACAAGTGTCGCGTTAGTCTGCCGGCTGTGGACATCTGACACTTCCTATCATACTCAGAGAAATAAGGTGAGAGTTTTCGGCAAATAATAATAATAATAATAATAATAATAATAATAATAATAATAATAATAATAATAATAATAATAATATTAATAATAATAATAATAATAATAATAATAATAATAAACTAGTGCATAACTCTCGGTTTCTTAAACATTTTGCTCAGTACCTGTATTGAAGCAAAATAAGAAAATTATTCAATAGTTTAATGAACTGAAATATTCGATAAAGAAACTGTTTTCCTTTGCTTTTGATACAATATCCCTTCATTATACCATCAATGCTCACCATGCCATGCTTCCATCTTTTATTCTTATGTAGCATATTAAAAGAAGTAAGTATGTCATAATATGTTTCTCACATGAAATCCCTTCTACAACAATAAATAAATATCTTTATGTCCGTTTTTCTTATTTTCCTTAAGATATTTCAAAATTATATTAGTATATTTTACTGGAACACTCTTATAGACATAGTGCCGAACTGCACACTAATGTTTTATTTCGAAAATACACATATGTTATGTAAAACAGATTAGCCCGGTCGTTGTCGATGTAGCTTGAATTTATTTGAATCGAGACACGGTATTAAGATTTCTATCAGTGTATCAATCCAGCTTTTCGTAATTTGCTTTTTTCTCTTTTACTAAAACATCTTTTATATTTTCTTAGTCAGGAGAGGAGACAGGGCTTGTGACATGTCATAAAATTTCTAATAATAACGCGAGTGTAGGACGGACGTATCAGTGTGCCAGTGACCTGTTCTGGTTGCTTGAAACGGAATGAAATTCACTAAAGTTACACGAGATGTCAGGCAATATTATGCCAGTCTGTGGATTATGTCTACCACCTATGTAGGTCACACTGGAACTGGAACTCAGAACTCAAAGTGACTGAACAAATAGTTCCAATCATCCAATTTTGACATTATTACATTTCTGCTAATCCAACTCTCTGTACTGGAACATTGTTTTTATCAGAATAAAATTTAAAGTTGTTCTGGGGGAATTTGTACACAGACTACTAAGATTCAGAGAGAATATATTAAGTAGAGTATTTGGCGCCTCTAACCATTCTGCTAATTCACCATCACACAACAAAAATTGCTACCAAAAGTTTGCAGTCTGAATAAAAGTTAACTTTTACAGTAGGCTAACGATAATTCGCCATTTTAGAGGCATTTTCCTCTGAAAAATTAATAGACGCCTGCCATGTAGATCGTTGACAATTTCTCCTCCAATCGATCTCGGTCACATGTAATATTACATGTGACCAAGATATCCTCGATGCATTGTGATGTATAAAATTTCAAAAGAAATCGACCCGCATTAGAATGTGAATGCTATTTTTCATCCATTTCTTTCCTTACATTATAATTCGGCATTAAAGGGATATTTGCAAAATAATACAGTGCCACAAAAACGCAAGACAAATGATAAATTGTTTGTTTCAGAGTAGGTTTGAGTAAATTTGAATATAAATGGTATACAAAAGTTTCCGATAGTCTTTCGTACCAGAGCTTTGTTAGTTACTGTCCTCTATTTTAATGAAATCTTGATGTAACTAACGTAGTTTTTATTCAAATTTATCTGAAAATTGAAATTTGAAAGTAAGAATGAAATTGTTATATTAAACTTGTTTAATAAAAAAATCTTACCATCACATTTTTATAACGGCCAATTTTCTGTTCTATTTTATCTCATATATCTTATAATGAATCACCAGAAAACAGCTTCAACATGAGATAATAAATGCATAAGCATTCATTGGTAATTTCGAATCTCTTCAGCTACTTATGGCAAAAATTAGAAAAGAATGATAGTACTTTTAAAATATCGTGGGATAGCGTGGATCTTGCTTTTGTTTCATGCTCACCGAAGCTCGAATATCCACTTTACTATTCCAAGATATATATTTGCTGATATAGTACTATACACAAGCTTTTGTTGTTTATACAGTTTCTTGATATTGCGAAATCATTTGAAACAACATGACCAACTTTATTAATTTAACAAAATTGTCTAAGAGCTGGACTGGAATCTATGTCAACATAGCTATGCCATTATCGAACCCCTCGCTAGCACTTCGACCGAACTTCATTTAGGCCTTTTTCGTCATTTATTTCTGCCCCCTGTGTGTTTGTCAATCTTCTAATTTCACTCTTTCATTAAGTATCCGACTCTCTGCTACGGTAAGAACATAAAACTCAAACAATACTTGCGATTATTAAACGCTTTTCAACAACCTTCCTTCTCAATTCCTCCAAGAACAGTTTTCGTGTATTTTGAAACATATAATGTTGAACAACCTTTAATATTTTCACATTTTAAGGCTCATATCGAGCCAAACATTTTGCGAACCGTTTTTCATTTTAACAATGTTTATAATCGCATAACATTATGAGCCTATCTATGCATTATGTATTACAACAAAGGATTACGATTTTTATAGACAGTTTTATAGAATATTTTATAAAATCAATCCGGCATTTATGTGCATAAGTGCAAAATATCTATAACATTTTCTACATCGAAAACTTTACACAAAAATGTGTAAGGCTGAAAGAGGACATTAAAACCCAACTGTGCATTAACACAAATAAATTGTAATTTATCATCTATTAGTTTTTGTTTTAATTCCAAACGCCAGGCAGAGTACTAGTATAGAATTGGTCAAAACTCTCCGATCCCCTCCATGCATAGTTGTCAGGTTAACAAGATAGTTTTATAAAAATGCTGCTTTTCGCCTGTTATATGGATTTCTTACTGCACTTCCATAGATAACAAGAAACCTTGCTTTGCATGTTTTCCTATGAATCCTAAGCAACGGAGCTGTTACACAAGATATAATCGCTCAAAGGAAATTTGAGTAACTGACACAATGAGAGAATTTATCTCGTATGTGAATAAACAGATTTCATGACAAGGAGTTTTATTAATTTTGTGCTGATTTGTCTAAGTATTCCGGCAATAGTCTTGTCTTAATGAATTATACAGAATCAGCATCACAATCTTTCACAAGGCCCAAAATTTTGGGATAGGGGGCCAGTCGATTAGATCGAACCAAGTACGCAGCTGGTACTCAATTTGTCGACCCCGAAAGGCTGAAAGGCAAAGTCGACCTCGACAGAATTTGAACTCAGAACATAAAAGCAGACAAAATACTGCTAGCCATTTCACCCGGTGTGCAAACGTTTCTGCCAGCTCACCACCTTATCACAGTATTATCATAAAAATGTTTTAACATTTGCCTTGTATTGCTTTTCGGATAAAAAGCTTTGCATGAGAAGATTTTGAAGGTGCGCGGCTAATGATCGTAAGGTTGTGATTTCTATTCTCAGCGACGCGTTGTGTCCCTGAGCAAGAACTTTATCCTCTTTGCTCAAGTGCACTCAACTGGCAAAAATATGTTGTACCTGTTATCCAAAGGGCCCTCCCTGTCACATTCTTTGTCACGCCGAATCTCGCCGAGAACTACGCTAAAGCTAAACGTGTCCGTGGAGTGCTCAGTGACTTGCACGTTAATTTCACGATCAGGTTGTTCGGTTGATCGAACCAGCTGGAGCACTGGTCGACTAACCGAAAAAGAGCCAAGCCTCCAGAAGAAAGAATGGTGTTAATTTTGTGACCAATCAACTATATTAATACGATTGTTTATATCGGTAATTTCTGGCTATATAAAGACATCTGAATTATTAACACATTTGAATTTGGGAGAGCTCCCCTCCCAACTGAATATCTATGTAACAAATATTAGAACATCAAATGATCGTGACTCAGGATTTCACATGTAGACATTTTAGCAATCAATTTGTATGTTGTTCACGTTAAAACTACAAAAAAAAGCATGTTAGTTGTTGCTTTATAATTTACATTTTTCTGTATCCATTCATTTATTTATCAAAACTTTTTTATTCCATTGATTTATTTCTCCAGACGACATACTTAAAAAAGAAAAAAGATAGAAAATAATACATCAATAGTCATATTTTATAATATATTTTTCAGTAAGATTTTTCACACATTTTGCTGACATCATTGGACATAGTTATTTTTTTAAGCTAAATTTTTTGCATATATGCGTTGTTTTAAATAAAATACTGGTGTTATTTCTGATGAGAATGTAAAATGGAAACTGTATAGTCAAAATAACTTATACATATTTTATGCAGGTTGTCATTTATTATCTTATAGTATTCTATTAATGTTGAATTCTGTACAATTTTAGTTATTTATATACATATACGTACACGAATACACCCATCCACCCGGACGTGAGTACGTATGTACGATTTTCTTCGACTTTTATTTATGTCCTCCTTCAGACAGTTGAAGTCGGTCGCTAACAAAGTGATGTGAGAATTTCCGGTGTTTGTAAATATGTGGTTGAGTTGGTGTGTTGGTTGAATTGTCGATGCGTACACCCAAGTGTGTGCAACATTCATGTAAGAATCTCAGATGGAGAGTTTCTGGAGTGTTTTACAAGTCTTCACTTTGCCACTAATAGATTGGATTGGAGAATCCGCGTTTTATTATTTTGTTCTTTCCCCGTGAAAGAACTCCGTGAAACCGAGTATTGTTAGGTTATTGTGTGTGTATGTATATGCATGATTGTATGTATGTCATTGATCAGTTTTACTTCAAGATTTCTTGGCAATAGAGAAAGAGTCGGTTTCTAACCTAGGTCCAAGGCACCTTCATTGGAATTTCAGCAGCATCAACAGGGTATTTTTGCATGTATGTATGTATGTATGTATGTATGTATGTATGTATGTATGTATGTATGTATGTATGTGTGTATGTATGTATGTACGCCTGATTGTATGTATGTATGTATGTGTGTGCAGATGTGTATGTTTTGTTTTATGTATGCCATCTTAAGCAAATAGTTGCATATTTAAACATGCTCATATATATTCAAAGGCTAATCTTCTGGAACGTTTTACAAGTTTTTACAGTGCCAGTAATGGACTGGATTTGCACTCTTCGAATTAGCTTTCTCCTTTCTGATTTTGAGAAGCCTAATTTCTCAAGATTGGTATTTAGGCAGAGTTACATATCCCAATAATTACAGGTATAAACCTTAACTTGTAATCTGGATAGAGTAACAGCAATTTTCTCAACAGTTCAGCATAGGTATTCCCTTTTTCACTGATCTTCAGCTTTAAGTTAATATCCGCTGGGCAGCTAAATTCCACAACTGTGCACAGTTACTCATCTCTATCCTAAATCATTATATCAGCTCGCTTGTGCTTACATTTTATTAAGGTCTTCACTGAGACATTTCACAAGTACTCCTTTTTAATATGAGTGGCTATGCTATGCCTTCTACCATACTGAGGGGTTCTTATTTCTTTGTCCCCGGAGTTATCTTTCCGGCGGATTTCATTATAGAGTGTCCTAGTCACAATATCTCTGTTGTTTTTAGCCCCAGGAAGACATCTCCTCCAGCTGACTAACAACACACTGTCTGTGTCCGATTAGTATTTGCGAGTGCAGGACATCGCTCCCATCTCCCCCATATGGATGCACGCACACACACACACACACACACACCGCATACTGACATATATACACAAACACCATACTCACACACACACACATACACACGCACACACATACACATACACACACACACACACACACACATCAACACATAAATTTTGTCTTTGTGTTAGTGTGCGGGTGTGTGTCTGTGCGTGTTTGTGTATAAATATATTACATGTATGCAATGGCATATATAAATATATAGACGTGTAGCTACATACACTTATATATATATATGTATATATATGTATATATATATATGTATATATATGTATATAGCTACATACACTTATATATATATATGTATATATATGTATATATATAACCTTCGAGCAGATAGTCAGCAGCGCCGCCTGGCTATGGCTTGGCTGCTCTGCATTGACAAGGGGCAACACCCTGAAACTAGTCTGCAGATGCCAAACCAGCAGGGGGACACTGCTGACCTCCCCTGTTCGAGGGTTATAAAGGACACAGGTTTCGTGTGTCACATAGCTAGCTAGAGGCGATGGCTTCTTGGAGCTAATTCACGGCAGCTTTCGTCCTAATTTTGGGACTGCCATGTTGGCTTGGCGATAACTATTAATTTCCAGTACCGCTGCCGTAGTCTCCTTTAGAGAGACTTAGAAATATTAATAACTCTCTCTCTCTCTCTCTCTCTCTC
>NC_068981.1:185404883-185405350 GCF_001194135.2 Octopus bimaculoides
ATATATATAGGTGTGTGTGTGTGTGTATAGATATATAAACACATACACACAAGCACGTTTTGTACCAGCCATCTGACGTATAACCACGATTCAAGTAATTCAGATTCTGTATAATACAGTTTCATGAAGATGATCGACTTTTCGATTGGGTGCTTGTTTAATGAGGCTGATCCTGGTCGGTCACAGAAATGTCGGGAAAGTAGGTTTTATATGTCTAGACACTGTTGTGTTCTTGTTTCATAATTGATTATTAAGCTTCAACACAGACAATATACAGAGCGATTCCACGAATGCTTATGCATACGTAAACACATATATGTGAATATAGATATACATATACATACATTCATACATGTATGTATGTATGTATGTATGTATGTATGCACGTATGTATGCATGTATATATATATGCAAGTATATATATATATATACATATATATATATATATATATATATATATATATATA
>NC_068981.1:185405604-185407435 GCF_001194135.2 Octopus bimaculoides
ATATATATACATATATATATATTCATATATACATATATATACATTTATACATATACATACATACATACGTATATATATATATATATATATATATATATATATAAGATTATGCCTACATATACAGCATATCTCTGTGTGTGCGTGCGTGTTTGGTGTCGTACACATTACTTTTACATTTATTTCTACATAAATTTGCATATAAATACGTGGATATATTCATAAAAATCTTCATTCATACGCGAAGTTAAATTTATGTATAGAGACTGATATTTCATCCGCAATAGGTTTGTATAAACCTATCATGTATATGTGTGTGTGTGTATGTGTTGTGTGTGCGTATTTGTGTGCATGTCCATGTGTGTGTGTGTGTGTGTCTTTGTGACTGTGTGCGTATTCGTATTTACCTGACGGTTCCCATTTAATGAGGTATATTACATATTCAGACAAATCACACACACATACTATGGTGTACTTTAGAATATATCAAACATTATTTCTACATATATATTACATTGTATTATAGCATCTAATCTAAAGGTTATGGTCGCAACATCTACTTGGAAACGTATATACATATACTGCAATCTGAAACGAAATGATTAAGTGCTTGGCAATATATCTCGCTATTTTTCCTTGTCATTGTAAAGGAGTAGTTAAGAATGCATGTTTTCGTCTCATTAAGAATTGTAATTTTCCAGGAGAGCAGCATCTACGAAACGTGTAACACAAACATATCTCAGTTAATCAGATAGACTCATAGTTACACATATTTGTTCACATATTGCATTTTTGGATAATTACAATAACTGTATTTCTTTTTAGTATTTGCTCTACCAGACTCTTGATGTGAACTCGTGTGTTGAAACATATTTCGTTGTATCTCGAGAGGATTCTTATGCCAATGATAAACACATTCACTTCACATCAAAAACCATGTGAACCAAATACAAAAATGAAATGTTCTAAGCTATTGATTGCAAAACACTGTTTTGCTGTCTCAACAGAAGTACGTGACAGCTTCATTTCAAATATAAAGGCTTCAACTTCACATTTTTTTCACCAAATCCATCAATTCGGCAGTAAGATAACCAGCCAGCGCGTGTGTTTATTATTGGCACAGTGGACAATCCGAGATACCACAGTTACTGACGATCTACTAGACACAGTAGTAGGTTCGGTATCCATACTCACTGTATGTCCTTGCAAAGTGGGAATTGTTATAATCCCGTGTGCTGTAATTTTATAAGGGAAGTGGCATCTCTCATTAGCAAGATTTCCAGCAAGCCGACGGTAAACGGGCCCTTCAAAAGCTGACGCAATTGCTTTTGAGCTCTGAAGGCTCGAGCAACTGAAATGAAGCAACTTCCCAGGACGCAACTCGGCGCCCCATCCAGGAATCGAACCATGAACATACACTTGTGAGCGTGACTGCCTATAGTAAAGTGACATTCCTACTGAGACCGGAAATATCGACAGATAAATGTGTATAGAAAAAAAACTGGCCCCTCTCTATATGAGGTTGTGTTTCAAATGCTGGCAATGCAGTGATCTTCGCTAATCGAAACATACGACTTCAATGGCATTGGCTATTTCGTAATGTTAAGTGGCGTATAAGATAAAATCGTATGTTGTTAGAAGAAATTTGCGATCATTAGATTAAAAGGCCCGGCTCCAGTTTTCTGTTTTACTTCTCGTAATGTCTCAAGGGGTTACACTATTATAGAGATTCCACCAAAATATGATCAAATTTATTTGGAACTTCTCTCCCTCTTTCTCTTTCACACACACACACGCAGACACACACACACACACACACACACACACACACACA
>NC_068981.1:185407870-185408517 GCF_001194135.2 Octopus bimaculoides
ATATATATATATATATATATATATATACATATATATGTATGTATATATGTACGTGTCTATGAGCAACATGCCCACCTGTTCCTATATGTCTACAGACTGGACACTTAAATATTCTGTGTGCGTGTGTGTGCATTTGCATTTATATGCGTTTATATGTATGGAGTATGCATATACGCCTGTTTTTACACACATACATACATACATGCATACATACATACATATATACATACATATCGTGGCATTCCGTCGATTACGACGACGAGGATTCCAGTTGACCCGATCAACGGAACAGCCTGCTCGTGAAATTAACATGCAAGTGGCTGAGCACTCCACAGACACGGTTATTCCTAATGTTGTTCTGGGGGGGGGGGAGATTCAGCGCAACTCAGGATTGTGAAGAGTCTGGCCCTTGAAATACACGTATAGCAGAAACAAGAGGAAGGGGTGAGAGAAAGTTGTGGTGAAAGTGTACAGCAGGACTCGCCACCACCCCTGCAGGAGTCTCGTGGAACTTTAGGGTTTTTTTCTCGCTCAATAAACACTCACAACGCCCGGTCTGCGAATCGAAACCGCGGTCCTATGACCACTAGGCCATTGCGCCTCCACACAAACACACACACACGCACTCAAACACATGTATGTATATA
>NC_068981.1:185408568-185411860 GCF_001194135.2 Octopus bimaculoides
ATATATATATATATATATATATATATATATATATATATATATATATATACACACATATATATATATATATATATAGACAGATACATGTATGTATACACACAAACATACACACATATACACACACACACAGAGTATATATGTGTGTGTGTGTGAATATATTTGAGTAGTGTTAATAAGTGTGTATATCTGTATGTGGGTGTACATTTATAAGTGTTTATGTATGTATATGTCTGGGTAGGTCTGCTTGTGAATATGCTCTTTCGTGTGGTATCATGGACTTCACCCACCCACGCATATTCAACAGACTACACTTTTAGTAACTGGTTTTCCTTGCATTTCGTGTTGTTTCGTTATGGTGTCTCATACTAATTTCTCGGACGTGCCTTTCGTCGTTTTGTTTAAGTTTGGTGTTTTTTAATCAATGTTTACGTCTCAACAAATCTCATTCTGCTTTACATGTATCTCCAATCTCCTATGTCTATTTCATTGTTGTTTAGCACCGACATAAAAGAAAATTTTTTTCCAGAATTTGTTCCGATCGATTATTAATTTTGTAGTCATATTTGGACAATAGCCGGAGGTTGGTAATCAAACATTTGCTGTTTGTAATCTGAGTAACGTTTCTGGAAACTTGGGCATAAAAAACCCCAGCTGAATAGCTACCAAAATCAACCGAGGGGCTACAGAGAAAGCTTCTCGATAGCTTTGTTTGGCAGGTGATGAATAGTGATGTCAGTGATAATACAGTTTGAACACAGGTTTGTGCCTGATCAACCTAAGTCGGGTTGAAAGTGTATGCTGCCAGACCAGAAATACCCAGAGATCCCAGGATACAACGCTGATGATGTGTCCACGTATTGCACCTGTGGATGTATATTGAACGAAAGGACATTCGATTTTTGCTATATTTATATCACAAGAATCTCGGAAAATGCAGAAACAACAACAAACACTTATCTTCTATCGAAGACTGTCTTCAGTCATTGGAGTGCAGCCATGCTGAGGCACGACTTGTAGGGTTTAGTAGAGTAAATTGATCCCGCTGCTTATTTTTTTTAACGCATCGTGTTTACACTAGCGGGTTTCTTTTGCCGAACCGCTAAAATCGGTTATGAGACACACACACAAATACACACACACGCACACACTCTCCCCACGCGCTCTCTCTCTCTTTCTCTTTCTCTCTCTCTCTCTCTCTCTCTCTCTCTCTCTCTCTCTCACACACACACACACACACGCAAAGGCATATATTATGGGATTCTACATAGTTTCCGTCCGTCAAATTCACTCAAATACATTAAAAGGCATTAATGGTTCCCGCTGCTGTAGAAGATGATAATTGTCAAAGGTGCCGCAGAGTAGGACTGGATCAGAATGGACTTAGTTGCGAAGCAAACTTCTTAAGGTGACGTCCACGCCTGACTCTCGCCGTGGTTCTGTGGTAAGACGCTCGTTTCCGAGCATAGTGTGTAGTCTTGGTTTTGGTTTCTTTTTGCGGTACAGTAATCCCACAACTATCGCGGGTGTTACGTTCTACTGCGTCCTACGGTACGTGAAAATCCGTGAAATAGAAACAGTACTGTATATATCTGTTTAACCTTTATAATTTGTATTGTAGTTGGAATATATGGTCAGTACAAGGTGTTGATGTGGCTGCGTGTATGCTATTACAACAGTTCGTAAAGAGATGAAGAATAAATTCAAGACCTATATATTTACTACATAAAAATATAGTCGATGATGATACATAGAATCAAAATGTAGAATCTAGTTGAATGAAATAATCTATGCAAGAAAGTTCAGAGATAGAAGATGTAGAAATAACAGCTAAGTGGTGGTTTTCAGTCATGTGGCGTAGAGAAATAGACGAACATAGCAATGACATGAATGGCTCTAAGTCTAATCGACTAAGAAGTGAAGAGCAGGGTTAGCAAGCTATTTTTATTAATGGAACGCTAGACATTCTAGAAACTTCCAAAGGAAACGCTAAGCTTCTTGAATAACTAAGAATCACGTCTCATGACACAGATGCTTCGGGAAACTTAGAAAAGGGAGGTCACTCTATAATCTTTCTTGCAAGGGAGATCATTCACCTATTTAGATACCGCTACAGTATATATTTATTTTATTATAAATGCAAAGCAACATGACGGAGGAATTGACATAAGCTTAAATAATAAACTACGATAGGTGAACCGCAATAGGTGAACCGGGATAGGTGAACCAGGATAGGTGAACCGCGATAGGTGAACTGTGATATGGTTAGGGATTGCTGCACTTTGGCGAGTGTCTTCTAATAATACACCAGCGACTAAAGTCTTGTTAGTATATTTAGTGGAGGAAACCGAAAGAAGCCTGTCGTTTATGATGTATATATTTGTGTGGGTCTGTGTGTCCATGTTTGCGTTTGTCCCTCACAACAGCTTGACAACCCATCTTGGTATGCTTACGTACACGTAACTTAGCTGTTCGGCAAAACGTGTGAAGCAGAAAAAGTACCAGGCGTGGGTGTGTTGAAGTGCAGGCGTGGAATGTAGAGGCGCAGGCGTGGCTGTGTGTGTGTGTACGTGTGTATGTGTGTGTCTTTATGTCTGTGTTTCACCCCCAACAATCACCACTTGACAACCGGTGCTGGAGTGTTTATGTTCACGTAAATTAGCGGTTCCCTGCCCCCAAACCGATAGACTAAATACTTGGCTTGAAAAAATATGTTCTGGGGTCTATTCGTTTGATTAAAACAATTCAACGCGGTGTTCAAGCATGGCCGCAGTCAAATGACTGAAAGAAATACAAGAATAAAAGTATATATATATATATACATAAATACATACATACATATATATATATATATGGAGTGGCTGTGTGGTAAGTACCTTGCTTACCAACCACATGGTTCTGGGTTCATTCCCACTGCGTGGCACCTTGGGCAAGTGTCTTCTACTATAGCCTCGGGCCGACCAAAGCCTTGTGAGTGGATTTGGTAGACGGAAACTGAAAGAAGCCCTTCGTATATATGTATATATATATATATGTATGTCTGTGTATATGTTTGTATGTCTGTGTTTGTCCCCCCCAACATCACTTGACAGCCGATGTTGGTGTGTTTACGCCCCTGTAACTTAGCGGTTCGGCAAAAGAGAGCGATAAAATAAGTATTAGGTTTCCAAAGAATAAGTCCTGGGGTCGCTTTCATCGACTAAAGGCGGTGCTCCAGCATGGCCGCAGTCAAATGACTGAAACAGGTAAAAGAGTAAAAGAGTGTATATATATATATATATATATATATATATAT
>NC_068981.1:185415241-185416318 GCF_001194135.2 Octopus bimaculoides
TATATATATATATATATATATATACATACACACTCATGCAATAGATGTGAGTCTGTATGTGTGTGCGTTTGTGCGTGTGTGTATGATTTTCTTGCCATTGCAAAACCTCTTTTGGTTACAACATGCACTAAAATTTATTAGCTAAAACTTTTTTTATGCGGAAAACTATTTTTTATTTGATAAAATTTTTCTATGAGAAAAAGTTTTCAGCCATAGTTGTTATTATTAATATTATTATTATTATTATTATTATTATTATTATTATTATTATTATTATTATTATTATCGTTATTATTATGTTTGCGTGTTTGTGTGTCTATAAAATTCTGCTTGTAAAGACATACACATATATATATAAACATATATTTTTGCAGTAAAACTGCTTTGTGTTGTAGTGAAACACTATTCTCTATCTTCATTTTCATATGCATAGAAATGTAATGGAAATATTTACATCTTATTTGAAAAAAAATATATATATATATATGGGTGCATCTATGTTTGCCCCAACACCATCACTCGACAACAGATGTTAGTGTGTTTGCGTCCCCATATTCTAGCGGTTCGGTAAACGAAGCCAATTGAATAAGCACTATGCTTGCAAAGTATAAGTCCTGGGGTCGATTTACTCGACTAAAGGCGGTGCTCCAGCATGGCTGCAGTCAAATGACTGAAACAAGTAAAAGAGTAAAAGAGTATTTGTAGACACTCTCTAAAGTATTTCCGGTAAACTTTTACCAGGTAAAAGTTTACCGTATTCCTTCCACGCGGAATATTTAAGCTAAGCTTTGAAACCATTGGAAATAGCTGAAGAACCCAAACAAAAGCCGCAGCATATCGGGTGTAATTCAATATATAACTAGGAGATATATTGGAATAAAATACAATACACCAGTAACATATCGTGGTCGCAGAATGAAATATCTTTCACGTGTGATACTGACGGTAAGTGTAAATCCTTTTTTTCCATTTCCGATCTGAAACCTTTGGGAGAAACGGGTAGAAAGAAATAAGCTGGATTAACAGAAAGTGCGTAAGTAAAATTATATATATATATATATATATATATATATATAT
>NC_068981.1:185416328-185416742 GCF_001194135.2 Octopus bimaculoides
GTATGTATGTATGTATAGAACAAAACCGTCACATATCGATTATCGATCGCTTTGTTTACATTTTCGACTCGATTCTTTTCAGCTTTATTTTCCTTACAGACTCACATACAGAAGTACATAGATACAGAAATAAATAAATAGATACACCGGCTCTTTAAGCTAATTAATACTGGATGGTATAATCTAGTTAACCTAAATTTGCCCCGTACAGCCGGACATTTGAGAAAAGAAAAAGTAAACTTGTATCAGCTAAACTTTCTTGAATCAATTCTCCGAGCGATTACAGAACCCCTGCTCCCCACTCTCTTCTATCATTTTGCTCTCCTCACTTTCCTCGCCTAGAACCCCTTTCCTCGCCTAGAACCCCTTTCCTCGCCTAGAACCCCTTTCCTCGCCTAGAACAAGCAATGTTAA
>NC_068981.1:185417522-185421603 GCF_001194135.2 Octopus bimaculoides
TATATATATATATATATATATATGTATGTATGTGCTAATATATATATATGTGTGTATATTTGTGCATGCACACACACATGCATATGGATATGCATGTATGTATGTATATATATATATATATATATATATATAGATATGGGTGTGTGTGTGTGGGTTTGTAATATATACGAAATTGTCACAAAAATGAACGGCGAAAGCCAATCGTAAATTAAGGATCTATAAGACATCGCACTAGGAGAATTGTTAGTACGCCGGACAAAATGTTTCAACGCGTTTCTTCCGGCTTTCGATTCTTAGTTCGAATGCCATGGAGGTCGACTTTAAATTTAATCCTGCGGAGTCGATAAAACAAGTGCTAGTCGAGGTAACCCAATAATGCCCACCCCCAATATTCGAGTCCTGTGCATATAAGAGAAAATATAGCTTTCATATGAATTACACACAAATACCCTATATTGCTCAAGAATAATAGGAGAAGTTGTGACATCCATGCCTTTTCCAGTGTTATTAATTAAGAAATTTTCCTAGTTAATAAAATTAAATACATATGTTATCCACGAATGATGTGAGAAGCTGTGATGTCCATGCCTTTTCTAAATCTTTTAACATTTCAAAGAAACTAAAATGGCCTCGACTAAACGTATCGTACCGATTTTGATTAAGCATATTCCGGTTTTTCTTTTATACACTCGGCCAAATTACGACCAGTGTTAAAGGAAGAATTTTGTTCCCTGTTCTTCGACTGACATTGAAGATACAATGGAGACCTGCAGTGATATCAACTCAATTATTGTTTCACTATTCAAACACTATTTCTACACGACAATGGATTCTTCAAGTGTTCGCTGTCTATAATTGTCTTGTTATCAAAAGCATCCAATTATAAGCTTGGCGTTAATAAGTAGGCATTTAATATATTCTATCTTTAAGAGATTTTAATGGAGAAATTGGAACCCGTTAATGTTTGTCAGTTACCTTTACCTTCAGAAAACGTATAATTAAATCGACCAGTGAATGGCATCGAGTATGCATGCATGCATTCATACACCAGAAAGTTACACACGTATACATACACATGCATACATGTACACACAAACATGTATGTATGCATGTATGCATGTATGTATGTATGTATTTATGCATGCATGTATGTATGTAAGTAACTATGGATGTATGTATGAATGTATATATGCATTCCAAGACAGAGTTTACCGTGAAGTTTTGCCATTTTTTTTTTTTTGCTTTACAAAAATCGCAAGTGGAACATGATAATTAATGGAAACTCTGAGTAGCGATAGAAGTAAACGCCAGCTTTGAGCAAATTAATAAAATTACGTACATATATTGAATACATTTCCACTGTTTGCACACACTCGCCTCTACATCTATTCACATCATCTTTCCGTAGCAGACGATCTTCAACTTCCCTCGCTCCTCATACTTTTCCTCTCCTCTTCCACTGTGCTCTTAGCTTTCCATACGCTTTCTTTGTATTCCCCTTCCACTGTGCTCTTAGTTTTTCTATACTTTCTTTTATCTTTTATCTTTAATGGGTTTCAGCCAGAGGCTGAGGCCATGTTGGTGCACCGCCTTTACTGCATCCGGGGATTTTTTCAGTATTGCTTCTGGTGAAGTAGCTAGTTGGACGTTGCCGATTTTCTTTGTACCTCCTCCCACGATGTGAGTTCATCCTGTATTGCAGATAAAAATATTGTCTAGACGTTTTTTCTTTTTAAGAATTCCATGTCTACACCTTGCAGATAGATACCTGATGTTCTTTCGAAGGGTATTGAAAGGCTGTGGTCCCTTGAATCCCAAGCTATTACAATATTCGGTTCGTATACTCGATGGAAAAGATGGGATATTTGGTACTGTGCTGTGCCGTCCAGTTCAGGGCTTGTTGTAGATTTCGATTCCAAAATTTGGAGCTAGACCCAACGTTACTTTCCATACATATAACACTGCATATCTCTCACGTCTCCTCTCCAGGGAGTAGAGTCTCAATTCCTTCAACCTCGCCCAGTAGACTGTATGTTTTACTGAGTTTCTCTTCATTGTGTAGTGACGTTAGATCGCTTCTAGTCCCGCAATTAGTTTTACACTCTGTTGGAAGCAGTAGTCCAGACGACTGAGGACAAAGGTTCTCCTAAGCAGAAGCTTTGTATCTTTGTTCCTGGTCCTGAAGGATCTAAGGATCCGACCTGTCAGTAGGACCTTTGACCGCCTGTGATACTTTTCTATCATCGACGTAGATGGTGAGTGTGGCTGACTCTATAGCTTAGGACATGTCCGAGAGAGCCACCACAAACAGTAGTGGTCCCAGCACTATTCCCTGAGGGACTCCACTGAGGATTGGTGACACTTCAGAGAGAACACCATTTGTTGTGACAGCCTGACTTCTGCCCTTCAGGAAATCAGTTGGAGTTGCTGCTCCTCCTCAATTTCTACGTTACTGCAATTACCCTCATAGGTGGGTATATTGCGGGTTGCTCTGGGCTTCTCACTTGGGGCATCAGTTTTTGGTGTTTCGCATGCAAACAATCTTCTCAAGCGAATGGGCATTTTAAAATTTAAAACGGTGTCTAACTTGTCTAGATTTGGTCTGACGAGTTCATAGGAGTAGCAGAGTTCATTCTGTTTTCGTTCTATCTGCGCCTTGGTCCTATTGAATCCATTATTTTTTCAGGGCTGCAGTAATCAGGTCAATCGGTGGGTCATTTTCGGCAGCAACCCAAGCCGGAGGAGTAGATTTATTTCTGTGTCCTTCCAGGTTGCCATCTCGACTGTGTAATTACTTTCTTTATGACGTGTGATTGATTGACGAGTGCAGAGAGAGGGAGAGAGAAAGAGAGAGAGAGGGAGAGTGGGGTCGCGATAGGAATATCACGGGAGCGGGAGGAGTAGGGGAAATGAAGATGAGAAGAGAGTAGTGCAGAAGAATACACTAGGAGGGAGGCGTGGGAGAGGAGAAGATGGGACGAGAGTAGAGCAGAGAGAGTACACTAGGAGACGGAGGGAGGTTAGGCAAGGAATATGAGGAGAGCCTCGGGGTCAGCCACATTTAAGTGGCAAATATACTTCACTTTATATATATATATATATATATATATATATATATATATATATTTATATATATCCATTGATTGCAAGAGATAGTCTAGCACAATTGTCGTGCTGTTGACGCATGTGAATGCAGAAACATGTGCCTCTCCTCTTATTCCCAGACAATAAGTCTGCCCGTTTTCTTAATAGGCTCTTGTTAAATTTGGAGAATTCTTAATTCTTGAGATCGTCACCCATTTTCATATACAACTGTTCTCAATAACTATTTGGTAATTCTAACACATAATCCAGACGAGAATATCATTTCAATAAATTAAGAAATTACGTTCCATTGTCTTAGACGTGACCTTGAGTTATTTCTCTTAGCCCAATTCTGCTTAACTGATGAAAATACCATGCGACGTAAATGTCATTTACTAATTTTGTATATGCCTATGTCGTTTGGTTGACTAGAGACATGTTAGGACAATTATCGTACTCATGACGCTTATTAGGGAACAAATATATATCCACGACTGTCCTCTTATTCCAAGGCAGTATGGTTGTCCAATTCATTAATGGCATGTCATCCTTGAAGAAATACATAATTCTTGAGTTTATCTCCTCAAGTGGAACTGCTCTGAGTTGCCGAGTTGCCGTTTAGTAATCTGGACAGGTCCCATAGACAAGGATATAATTGTAATGAATAAGATATAATGAATGAGATATAAACAGCAGCAGTACAGAATCGTAACATATGATTGACAACCAAGCGTGGCGTCCTATACGGGACAGTGCCACTGACGTCTATAGCCTCAGGAAGACATCTGTTCCAACTGGCTAACGACACACATTCTCGCAAATACTAATCAGACACAAAATGTGTGTCGTTAGCCAGCTGGGAGAGATGTCTTCCTTGGGCTATAAATGTCAATAGCACTGTCCCGTATAGGACACCACACTTGGTTGGCAATTATATGTTACGATATATATGTATATATATATATATATATATATATATATATATATATATATATAT
>NC_068981.1:185423049-185428172 GCF_001194135.2 Octopus bimaculoides
TATATATATATATATATATATATATCAGTTGGTGCTATTATTAAATTAGATATGGTCTTGACCAATTTTTGGCCGAAACATATCTAAGTTATCTAAGTTATGTACGTTTTACAGAATCGCAGTGTAGTTCAATTTGATAGATAATACTTCAAAATTAACATCAATATTAAGTTTCAATTCCTGAATATTAGATTTATATTCATCTAACTTCAGGGTTATTATCATGAATGATAATCATCATAATCTTGCAGCTAATAATCTTATAACTTGTGAAATGTAAAATTAGAAATATGTTGGCTTAAAATTTGTTGCCTTAAATTTTGCTGAGCTTCTCTTTCTGCAGCCGAAATATTCCGAAAGTCTTATAAGATATTGACAATTGGCCAACAAGTATACAGCTTACAAACGATCACGATTTAAAGAAATTCCGTTGTTTAAGTAGTTATTCGGTTAAAATAAATGTGATTGAGTGGTAAGAAGTTTGCTTCCCAACCAATTGGTCCGGGTTTCAGTCCCAGTGCGTGGCACATTAAACATGTGTTTTTTTTTTTGCTATAGCCTTGAACTGACCGGAGTCTAGCCGTCTATCTGTCTGTCTATCTGTCTATCTATCTATCTGTGCGTGTGTGTGTGTTTGTGTCTGTGTTTCTCTGTCTCCCCCACAGTTTGATCACCTGTGTTGGTGTGTTTACGTTCTCGTAACTTAGCGTTTTGCCAAAACAGAGCCGATAGAATTAAGTACTAGGCTTAAAAAAAGGAACACTTATCAAACAGTTCGGCTAAAATTCTTCACGGTGAGGATCCAGCATGGCCGAAGTCTAATGAGTGAAACAACTAGAAGATAAATATATATCTACATTATTTACATTTGACGGATATTTGTCCTCAACTTGTTTGGCGTAGTAGTTAAGAGCGCGGGCTACTAACTCCATGATTCCGAGTTCGATTCCGGGCAGTGACCTGAATAATAATAATAACATCGAAAACTATCTTAGGAATAAGAACACAGGTTCGAAATTTCCCCAAGACACCTGATGAAGGCTGGCGGTTATACCAGCCGAAACGTTGTGTTAACAACAAACAAGATGAGGACAAATATCCGTCAAATGTAAATAATGTAACGTACATAATCCCTCATCTCTTAAATATAGAACTTTAAATATATATCTGTATTACGGGCGTTGTATTAACAGATGTTACGTGATATTAGGAAGAACTACATATCTCAACTGATGATGTAAGGCCTTAGAGAACATTAAAAGCACGAATAGACACATTAGCCAGGCTAATTTATTACTCATTTCTACCGTTTTCTTACATTTTTGTTGAGGTTGAATAAAGTAATATTCTTGGAAGTTTGAATTATTTTTAGTGAGAAATAAGCGAAGGTCGAAGCCAAGTACAATTTCAAGCTTAATTCCCTGGTTGGGCTTGATTACATTAGATTTTATTTAATTTACATAGCAATACACATGAACAATAACATCGTTAATTATGGTTTCCAACTTCAACAATGTTAGTTTAAAATCAATAAATCTGAGACGTCATGTCTTCCAAATCGAGATCAATATAATAAGGGAAATATTGGTTACGTAAGTAACACATTCAGAAACATAGTTTGGTAAAAGTGAAGGCAAATGTTTTAAAACAATGGAACATCTTGAAACTGGGACTTTTAATACCTGAAATATATATTGTTGTTAGTGTTTAAGGAGAGTACAAGCTAACAAAAGAAATATGCGAATGTATGTACCAAAGCGAATGCGAGTGGCGTCGTAGATGAAGTGTTGCTCTCTAGAGCGTGGTTTCGATTCTCTGCCTGGTTATGTTTTTGAGCGAAGCACTTCATTTCATGTTGCGCTACCAGCCTCACATGTGAGTGAGTAACACTACACGGGACTGGCGTCCCATTCAGGAGGAATGAACTCTCGGTCACTTAAATGCCCTGAAAACCAGGTAGCTGATCATGTGAGTCCTATGACGTGAGTGAATAATGTACAGGGCTTGGTGTTAGTGTATGTAGTAGGTGCGTATTTATTTTAATTTTAATATCAATTAAAGACGGTGAGCTGGCGGAATCGCTGGGCAAAATGCTCAATGACATTTCAACCTTCTTTATGTTGTACGCTCTAATTCCGCCGACGTCAGCTTTGCCTTTCATCCTTTCGTGGTTGATAAAATAAGTACCAGTTGTGCACCAATATTTGAAACCAATATTTCGATATCATTTTATATCACAAAAACCGTCTGCCTTTTTGCAAGCTACATGGAATGTATTGTAGCTTATAGAGCAACGGCTTGCCAGACCATATCTCATCATTTACATGGCGTTGTGTATCTGGTAAAATTTTCTATACTCAAAGGCCTCGTCGTCTTGTTATAAATAGCAACACTAAGATCAGCTGCGGAATCATTATATAACTGATAATTGTTCTGTTAACTTTAAGCAGTTTTATGAAATATTTCATCCATTGTTGAGTTAGTTGCTTGAGGAGAGAAATGTTCCTAACAATCTCACTTTCTCTTAATAGATAATAACATTTTTCAGTGGTTCTCTAAGAATACAAAAGGATTTAGCAAATCAATTATATATAAATACTGAATCTCAGGATAGTTTTGGTTCAATCATTTAAAATAAATGGTGATTCTTTGTAAAATATTTGACTAAGTGATAACACAATCATCATCTTGAAGCTTTCTAGATCAAATGTACCAGCTTCCTACAACAGCTTCAGAATTTCCTCCTACACCAGAATTTAAGGTTCAAATATATCTATAAATCTTTCTAAAAATGTATATCTATCATTAAATGTAACCTTAATTTTTCAATTAATAAATCAATTTTCCTGTCCCCAGCGCAATTAAGAATGCCCACCTCTACTTTCTGGTGTTGAATCGGAGTACTTTCTAGCAGCAGTTAAAAATTAAGCTCTAGCGAAATTTATGGTTTAAAATGTTTTCGATTGCTGATAGAACCTTACTTGAGGCAGGATTTTAGCTACTCTTCGTCTGTGTATAAGTTTAAGATTCGAAAATACTTTTTTAATGACCGGGATGTAATTTCAGAGAAAGTGTTTTGATCTAAGATCGTGTGTTGAAACCAAAACGATTTCAGCGTAGACGACGCAAGGTAGCCATTCAGAAACACACAGAAATCTATTAACTTCACTTGAAACATTTATTATTTTTAATATGGTTTCAAAATTTTCGTCGGTCAAAACTGTGACCTGGTCACTGAGAAATGTGTACTGGATCTCTTGAGATGCAGCACAGAAGTAAGTAAGTAACCTCATTTATGTTTCTTATTTCTTTATTGTCCACAAGGAGCTAAACATAGAAGGGACAAACAAGGACAGACAAAGGGATTAAGTCGATTACATCGACCCCAGTGCGTAACTGGTACTTAATTTATTGACCCACCCTGAAAGGATTACAGGCAAAGTGGACCTCGGCGGAATTTGAACTCAGAACGTAACGGCAGACAAAATAGCGTTAGGCATTTCGCCCGGCGTGCTAACCACTCTGCCAGCTCGCTGCCTTCAGCGTCATTCACGTTTCTTCGTGGTTGACTTATGCATTCCACACTCCAATAGTTTCTTATTTAGGTTTCAGTATTTGCTATAATCTATAAAATTAAAATGTCAAAGATTGGATTAAGAGATGTTGGCATTCAGCCTTGCGATGGATCAAAATTTACGGGTAGATTTGCATGTGAAATATGTTTGTTCTTTTTCGCCTTTGATAGCGTAATAAGTGAAAGCGGGACAGCGCCCAGAACCAATTTGACGGTTTCAAAGAAGAGGAAGAAGAATGCTATGAAGTTAACCTCAGACTGGAGGCTTGCACTGAACGCTTTCACATGAAAGGAACGGCCATATTTTAGTGGAGTCGGGAGAAGGTTCAACTATACGGTTCAAGAACAGAAACAATCTCTTTGATGAAGTTCCACACAGATTTTATCTCTCAAATTGAACTCAATGTTTTCGCCCATCCAACACAGCAGTAGAAGTCATTCGCCCAATATCACTAAGTATCACTCTGAGGTCATCATCAGAATCAGAGACAAGAATGAAACAGCTGGAAGCAGAAAAAGCTGAATCGACTGGAACAAAGTAAAAATAATAACCTAGCTCTAGAACACAACGCGCCACCTGTCCCAGGAACTGAAACGACGATATTACGATTGTGAACCAAGTAACTTAATCACAAACCAAGTGGTTTCACTTATCACATCATTAAATGGTTCAATAACTTAACCACTTTCCATTCCATTATTGAACAGGAGAGTCGAAATGCTTAGCGGTATTTCGTCTGTCTTTAGGTTCCGAGTTCAAATCCTCTCACTGGTCATTTCTTCACCAAACGTTTAGTTGATATCGTGAGCAGTTTCATTTGCTTTACGTCCTTTTTTGAGGTGAATTATAAGATTGCTTGAATATCGCGCTTCGTCATTTCCATTTCAGATGGTTGTAACAACGGTGAAAAAAATATTAATGTTAATTTATTGATGCATTCGAGCAAGTCTATGTCTGTAATAGACATTTGCAATACAACGCTTAAACAAATTCAAAACTGCAAAAATCGGGTACAAATTCTTTATGGACCAAAGCATTGTTTACTTTTCACTCAACCTGATATATGTATATATATATATATATATATATATATATATATCAGCTCAAGAAACTATTAGTAGGACATAAAAACATGTATTGTGTCTATTAAATAATATTTATCTCTCACCATATGGACTACTTTTTCTTGATCTTACTATCGCGGAATAGCACCTTATATAGATATCTGTGTGTGTGTGTGTGTGTGTGTGTGTGTGTGTGTGTGTGTGTGCGCGCGTGTGTATGTGTGTATGTATGTGTGTATGTATAGGGGGGAAACAAGGTCAAGAAAATGGAGAATAAATGGATATAATTACTGATTTAATTGCGTGTTATATGATGATCACCTAAGTGGAGTTTCTCTTTTTTCCCCTAATGAGATGATAGCATTGTTTTACATCATTTTATTCCCTCCGGAATAATACCAATGTTTTCTGCCAAACATATGTCCGAAAGATTTGAATAACACCTGCGTTTAAATACATTTCTCAATACATATATATATATATA
>NC_068981.1:185428202-185431437 GCF_001194135.2 Octopus bimaculoides
TGCGAGTAAAAATAAATACAAAAAAGGTGGTTTCTTTGTATGATTGTGTATAGAGGAATATATTATTTTGTTTCCAACACTGTCTGTTTTTTATGTTTTATTTATATTCCTGCAGAACCAATGTGGGGTATAGAATATGGAATATACAATATATAATATAATATACAATATATAATATAAAATAAAATAAAATAAAAATGGATGGCACCATGAAATAAAGTATTGAATGTAGATGAAATATTGAGTGTTCAATATAAAGGATCAAATATATAAATATAAATATATGAAGGCGACTCGAGTTTCAGGGCTATTTCCCTTCGTCATGGCCGGGTGACATTTAAGCTCTGATTTGAAAGTTTTGGTAGAAATGACGCTAAGTATTCTGTCTGAAGCTCTGTCGACATTACCAGTTCGCTTCCATCAGCTTTGATGTAGATGACCGAAGGAAAACGATTGACTGAATGAAGACCTGTAGTGGGTACACGATCTCAGATGGATAGAATGGGTGAAATATTGTAATTTGGGGTGTGAAGACGCTTGGCCTACTGTTTAGGATTGGGTGTACACGTTTATAATACCATGAGATCGATTGCTATGCTGGGTGGCATTGCTCCCATCAATTCTGCTGAAAATGAGTATTAGCTGACGGCTGATACAAGCCTCTCTCTTCGTTCAGCTGTCACATTCTTGATGCTACGTGGGGTTAAATGGAATAGGGTCAATAGGGTTTTTATGTCTGACTGCAACTACATAGCCCCCTAACGCAAGTAGAGGAGGTGCAGTGCGAGTTACCAGGTCATACTGTCATGTGAGTGACGCTTAAACATAAATGACTGGGTTTGGATGAGAGATTAAAGAGAAAGCAATGAATGGGTCGGAAAGGTGTGAGTGTCGAAGGAATGGGACAGCTATTTCTAGGGAGCAGAGGTCACTGATGTATCGATAGTTATGGCAGACAGAAGTGACAGCATATCTCAGGGAAAGATATTACAGTGATTGTGGTATTGGTGAGTGATTCTATGTCAATCAATCTAGTGTGCGGACGTCGTGCAGGCTAGGATGTCTGTATGTGTATCAGTATTAGTCTGTATGTGTAGTAGTATTGGTCTGTTTGTGTAGCAGTATTGTCTGAGACGGCAACCTGATTTCAATTCTCGATTTTTTGAGAGTGAAAGATAGAACTAGAGAGTAAGAGAGAGAGTAAAAGAGAGAGAACCAAGAAAACATCGAACGTCAATACATACAAAAACGTCAATAATCGTAAAGTTTAGTTCTCTTTTCTCCCAATAGAATACGATTAATTGCTTTATATTTTGTGTTGCTTCTGCCAGCACAAACCTGTAGAAGGAATATAAAATATAATTTGAAAACAACAAAATATTTTGCAAACGAATGAAGAAATACAACGTTTCTCTGTATTTTAATTACAGTATGCAATAAATGAGCGGAATCTTTTTATGAATAATTGATAAAAATCGATAGGAAGAAATTATAACAACTCATCAAAACTGTTAAGATGATTTAAATGATTTCAATGAATGGATCCTATTCTAAGCGTCATGGAACATTCTAGGAGAAAGTGTCTTTCATTAATATTACAAATTATTTCATGGTTAAAGTTAAAAATAAACAATGATAGGAAGAAAGTGTTGAAGTCCCAAAACTATTGGCTGTTAATTAACGTAAAATCTTTATTGAGTTATTAAAGCTAAGAAAACGGGAAAAAGCAAGGAAATGCGTGTGAAGCATGTGTGTATAGGATATTGTGTTGTATAATACTTGAGATGTGTCAACTATACAATATTTATTATGTGGGAATATCTGAATGAAACACACCAGGAGGCATATGAATACACTAAGTTGGCAAAAGGAGAAAGTAATTCCAGTATATATATATATATATATATATATATGAACACACACACACACACACACACACACACACACACACACACACACACATATATATATATATATATATATATAAGGGAAATAAAACATTTTAGTACCGGTTTCAGTTATTGAGACTTTTTCAACTCTAAGTATGGAAAACAATTAAATTTCAGAAAAATTGATGGGTTCGAGGTCGTTGCGAATTCTTGGCAGAGAAGAAGAAGAATTAGAAGAAGAAAAGAATGCAGGAGTGATATGATACTAGTAGGATGTTAAATGGTCAAGTGTCCTGAAAGTGACTTGTTGGGGAACGTAGTATCGATTGAATTCGTGAGGTATCTCTTTTGAATGTATTGCTTTTAATATTTGTGTGGGTGTTATTCTAAGCAGCAGTAGTAGTAAAGTAAGGAAGGAGGTGGCGGAGAAGAAGATGAAGAAGAAGAAGGAGAAGGAGAAGAAGAGAAAGAATAATACAAGAATGCGGGAGTGGTATGATAGTAGTAGGATGTTAAATGGTCAAGTGACTTAAATGTGGCTCGTTATGGATTATAGTAGTGATTGGGACTGTTTTTAATGAATTCTTGGGTATTTTCTTGGGTTTATGTATAAAATAGAACAAAAAGGCAATAGAGGACAATGAAACATTCGGACAGATAGATGATACAAAGACGGGCAGAAGAAACAACAATTAGAAGGACAGGCAAAAAAGGACGCCCCCAAAATTTCGGGCCTTGTGCCTAGAGTAGAAAAGAACATTTTGTTTAAACAGTCGCAGGAGAACATCTAGCAAGAAAGACAAGAATAACAAGAGCGGGGATGAACTTTCAGAGAAGCGATATTCTGGGGCTGAAGGATTGGTCATTGAGATTAGAGCGAGGACAGAGTGCTTCGATGTTTGAGTGTGAAGTCACAAAACCAACCACTTTTATATATATTATATATCTTGGGATTAGGTTCACGTGAATTATTTAGTTGCTATCTGTTGTATCAGTCCATGAGAAAGAAGAAACGAATTTCACTCCAGGATACACCGAAGAAAGAAGTGAATGAGAAACTTAAAGGAATGCCTCAAAATATTTTATCTTCTGATTTCCTCATTTTATCATGCACGAGCTTTGATGTCTGATTAACAATAATATAGGAATATTAAAAGACAAATGGAAAGAGTAAGCAAGAAATTCAGTGTGTTTGTGCGTGTGTTTGTGTGTGTGTGTGCGTGGTGGTGGGTAATTACAGTCTCTTTGAAGACAACAAATTTGATATAATAGGAAATTGTGATGATTCATTTGAGAATAACAAATATGGTAATATATATATATATATATATATATATATATATATA
>NC_068981.1:185431692-185433005 GCF_001194135.2 Octopus bimaculoides
TGTAAGTACCTGTGTATTCCAGCTAGTGGTTGCGGTGAAAGAATAAATTGTAAATCCAAAAAATAACAACAAAACTACAAAGGATTCCGCGGTACACGTGTTTCAAGCTTTATATGTGTATAATATAATATGTGTATAATTTACAATGTAAAGCTATCCTCAGCCGCAAAATTATTTCTCTTCCAGGAAATCATACCACCTCGGCGTTGAAGTAGGAAGAAAGCTGTGATGTAAGAGGTGAAGATCCTTTCGGTATTCTGTATAGTACTATACCTCGTATAATTCTCCACCCAGACATAATCTCTCTGGTCCTCCGAAAACCTTCCATACCTTGCCACGATTCAATGTGTAGTGTTAAGTTGGTGGTTAAGAACAATACAATACAATAAAAAAGACATACACAGATATTCATGTAAAAATGTAAGAATAAACTTAAAATTAAAATAAAACTTAAAATAAAATAAAATAAAATAAAATAAAAAAATAAAAAATAAATAAAGGGAGTCATATTGGTGGGGCGGGTAATCTAGGAAGTAATAAGAGAAAGTCTGGATAGTCAAGTAAGCTACATCTAAGCTATTTAGATGTGTTGGTGAAGGGTGGTGAGGAACAATCTAAATGTAGCAGAAGAAGATAAAGTGATAAATAGAGTAGATACAGAGATCTTAACGGTCGTAAGGGATAGATATGTATGAGCTGTGTCTGTCTATATCAGTGGTGGGTCGTAAATAAGAAGTGTCATGCCAGAGTAGACTTGGAACATGAAATTATACACATATTATATTATACACATATAAAGCTTGAAACACGTGTACCGCGAAATCCTTTGTAGTTTTGTTGTTATTTTTTGGATTTACAATTTATATATATATATATACAACACATATATGAAGTATACTACATATATGCCATATATATATATATATACATGGTAAATGAAAGATGGATGATGGAAGATACGGAAATTTTTATTAATCACAACAATTGTTTCAGCACATCTGGAGTCAATACCTCACGGGTGGGATACTTAACAGATGGTTCAGGAGCATCTGACGGTGCAGATGTGTCTCTTCGGGGTGATAAAATGATATAACACGTTAAAATACCAATTCCTCAATGTATCTTCTCATTTCGTGTAAAAAAAAGCAAACAGTAAATTAAGGATATATCTTCATTTATATAGAAGATCATAAATACAATGACAGATCCCAAAAAAGAAACGAACCCGCAAATCTATCTATCTATCTATCTATCTATCTATCTATCTATCTATCTATCTATCTATCTATCTACTTGTCTATCTATCTATCTAT
>NC_068981.1:185433015-185435409 GCF_001194135.2 Octopus bimaculoides
ATATATATATATATATAAACCTGCTTTAAGTTATATTTTTGGCATACATAGGTCTTGAATATATATTTGTTTGGTCAGCGTGATACTATATCAGTTTGCTTGATTTTTCGATCTGTCAGTCGAAACTTCGGTAGCTAACGCTGAGCATTTGCAATTTACGGTGAAATCAAGTGATACAGTTGAGCAATCCGCCGGTACTGGCAATAATTTCTTCAGCAGATATAGTAGTCTGTGGTTTTTATCCCATTTTCGTCTACACAAGATGAATTCGTGAGACGTTTACCACAGTCTTAGGCGTTCTAAACTAGACATCCTAATTAAGTTGGATTTACTAGTTAATATTCATTACAAAGGCTGCTTTTGTTGTTAACAGCTAATTTATAATATATCTGGTATAAACATTGTGGCTTATTTAAAAAGAATAGTACTTTCGGATGTTAAAAAGTAATACTAATGGGTTTCCTGTTCATAAGGGGTTTATCTTTATTGTGTATCGTCAGACCCCAAGACCTATTGGCCTATGACGTCTTTAAAATATCGACTTCCGGCTGTACTGCCATCGTTCAGCTATGAGGGTAAACAAAACAGGATCATCTCCCTCTCCCGTTAGGTATGAACTTCCGGTGGTTCCCAATAGGCCAGCAGAAATCTCCTAAAATGAAACATGGTCCGAAAAATATATATGTGTATGCATGTATGTATGTATGTATGTATGTATGTATGTATGCATGTATGTATGTGTGTGTGATTGTGTTTGTCCTCCACTGCTGTTTTAGAATGGGTGGTGTTTTGCCTAGCGTTTCGTCAAAAGAGACCGATAGAAAAATTACCATACGTAAAAAAGTACTGGGGCTAAAATATTTTCGACTAATGTCTTTAAAGCGGTGACCCACGCATGGCAATAGTCCAGTGACTGAAATAAGTAACGCGCGCAAACACACACACACACACACACACACACACACACACACACACACAAACACAAACACACACACACTTCTTGGAAGAAATAAAATGTTAAAAACCATTCTAGGAATGTTCTAGGTTTTCTACACGATCGATAAATCCGTGAAGATTCATTTTATGTTATTACTAGTAGCCAATTATTTGGTGAAAGGTAAGTAATCTTGGTTTATTGTCATCGAACATAAAAGGCTCCTGCTTTCTATTTCAACCAAGAAAATATAAAAAGCTCGTCAGAAGGAGAGAGGAGTTCAGAAAATGAAACCGTAATTGCGGTGATTGTATTACAGAAAAAATCATATAACCCCAATAATAGTTTTTGAACTCACTAATTTTAGAATTTGATATGATGGGCTAAGATTAAACAAATTTTCTTATTTCTGTGGACACGTGTCTCTGTAAATCCACAAACATATATAGACACAGAAACACGCATCGCATCCCAAATGGAAGACATTAATGAACATTTACAGATGTGGATATATGTATTCATACAAAAGCGGGCACATACACACACGCACATTTGTATATGTGATCATATATTTATATGCATATATCTATATGCAGAAGAACCGCGCTCGCGTACGTGTTTATATATGCGTATAGGCGCAGGAGTGACTGTGTGGCAAGAGATTGTTTGGTAACCACATTTCCGGTTTCAGTCCCTCTACGTAGCATTTTAGGCAAGTGTTTTCGTTTATACTCTCGGATCGACCAAAGCTTTGTGGGTAGATTTGGTAGACGGAAGCTGAAAGAACTCCGTTTTACACACACACACACATACACACACACACACACATGCATGTTTGTTCCAGTGTGTGTGTCTTCCTGTCTGTGTTTTTCTCCCTCACCACAGTTACACAACCCGTGTTGGTGTGTTTATTAGGAAATAGGAACCGATGGAATAAGTACCACTCTTAACTAAAATTAAGTACTCTTGACGATGCATTGGACAGAAAATTCATCAAGGTGGTGTCTCAGGATACCCATAGTCTAATGATAAGAGAGGATACAGACAAGATTACGTCTTGTCTGTGCAACAGATTGGAAGAAAAGAAAGACGAACACAGGTGGAAAAAAAGGTTGGACGATGGTCACGTGCGAGCAACGAGAGAATAAAGGAGGAGGAGGAGGAGGAGAGAGAGGGACAGATAGTAAACGGTGAAGGCAAAGAAAAAGAATTCGAGAACGGATAAGAGGGAAAAAACGAAGGGGAGAGAAGGCGAGAAAAAATGAATTTTGGAGAAAGGAAGAGAGAGAAAACGAAAGTGGAGAGATAGAACAGTACAGAGAGTCGCATCAAAATTATGAAGAGAAACTTATTTGGAAATGGATGCGTGGCGTTCAATCATATAATAATAAATAAATAAATAAATATATATATATATATACATATATGTACATACTGACATATATATATGTATATATATA
>NC_068981.1:185435570-185436945 GCF_001194135.2 Octopus bimaculoides
TATGCATATACTATTTATATAATTATATGATTGCACGCCGCGCATCCATTTCCAAGTAAATCTATCTATCTATCTATCTATCTATCTATCTATCTATCTATCTATCTATCCATCCATCCATCTATCCATTCAGCTATCTATCTATCTATTATTCTGCCTGTCTGTCTATCACCCTATATACATACGTATGCATATATATATCTGAATGATATTTGTAGGTGGCTGTGAAGTTCTGTACGCATGCGTGTACATAACAGACAAATATCTCCTTTGATTTTTGATCACTACATTAAAGATGCAACATGAAATTGGCGTGTGAGAGAAAGTCTTGTCGTGAGGGACAAACCGCAGCCTTTTATGATGTGAAATAATCACCAAAGATACTGTTTGAAGACTTTCTCTGCATCTTACAAAGGCGGCGTCACTCGTCTCGTATCTTTCCACCTGCCCCGAGCTTTAAATAATGAATGTAATACATTTAAATAGAGCTTATGCTCTATCACTTAAGATATAAAAATACGTGTCCTCGTTATGAGTATATAAACTTATGCATACTTACAGATGTATACATAGCTACATGTGTGTTAGTCTATGTATGGCTGTGAGCGTAGTTAAGGTTTTTTTAGAATTGAAAATAAAGAAATATAGAAACAAAATTACATGTGAAAAATTCATACATGTGTATATATGTATGAACGTGATGTATGCATGTATATGTACATACATACTTACATATATACATATATGAAAAATACATACATACATACATACTTACATATACATGTGTGTGTATGTATGTGTGTGCGCGCGCGTGTGTAAATGCCAAAACAAAAACGTACATACATTGACACATACACACACTCACACACAAATAGATAGAAATATGTGGGGATATATATATGCTGTAGGGAATTAGTAATAATGGTACACCCCTCCCAAATCACGAATGGAATAACCTTGTCACTATAAGAGAAGTACGTCAAGTGCCTAGTTCGTCATAGGAGGTCAGAGATAGCTGTGTCAGCAGTAGTAGAGTTTTTATGTAAGTTGCAAAGTTGAGTATTTTTTGTTGTAAAATTGAGTGTCAATCATTGGTGTTAATTGTTGATATTGTTCGTGTCTTCCCGTTGTGGAAAATGGAGAAAGCACCGGTAGGTGGCCAAAGTTATGCGGCCGCGACTGGAAAAGGAACAGAGGAAGGAAAGCTGGAAATAATCGAAATTAAGGTTGATCCGAAGAAGATGAAGGAATGTGAGAAGTTGCTGGCGAGGGTCGGAAACACGCTGACGTTGACACCGCCTGTGGAACTGACAGAAAGTGTAAAAAAGAGAACTGTGGTTTTTGAAACCATGAAGGTGGCAACTAGAAGGATAGA
>NC_068981.1:185438817-185443813 GCF_001194135.2 Octopus bimaculoides
AAGTGTTTTTTTTGTTATAAATATAATTTAAAAAAAAAAGAGAGAAAAGACAGATAATTAAGAATTACACAGAAAAAGTGAACGATGGTAAATTGTTTATATAAACGATTCAAATGGTACTACATGGTTATGGGGCCCATGCAGCCATTTCATTTCTTCATTATATAACATCTCATTGTCATTCGGTTTATGTTTTGTGTCCCCATTGTGGTGTTGTGTCTGTCCTTGTAGTGTCCCCATCTGTGTTGTGGCCATAGTGCCAAATAAAGAAAAACAGAGGTAGCTGTGTCTCTACTGGTTTTACTATGTAGACTGTATACCGAAGTGGGCGTTATGACAATCCAACATATAGTTGGGTGTATCAAAGGTTCGAATGCGTCTGATGGACCTAAAGAAAAAATTGCAGTAAAACAGAATGGGACTCCTGTATGTAAGCCAAAACGAAATGAAAAATTCCCCACGATAAAAGGTAAACATTGTTCAAAAGTAGATGTTCCGTGGTCGAAACTAGACATCGATTTCGCTGGTCCTTTCAATGGTTCCTACTAGTAAGTGGTAGTTGATAGTTTCTCGAAATGGCCAGAAATTTGTTAAGTGTAAAGAAGCAACCTCCTCAACTGTGATAAATTTTTTACATAAATTGTTTGCAAGATTTGACATCCTAAACTAGGTAGTGCTTGACAATGGAACGCAATTTGTGTCTAGCGAATTAAAAAAGTTTTGTGAAATGTTCGCGGTAGAACCTATAACTACAGTGCCATATCATCTCAGATTTAACGGACAAGCAGAATGCTTTGTTGATACCTCCGAAAGAGTCCTTAGAAAATCAAATAAGGAAGTCACGGATGAGGTACCTCTACAACAATTTTCAGAGTGTACCGTGGGACACCAAATGTGAATATACCAGAAGGTAGTTCACCTTGAGTAATTGCTTGCTGGCAAGAAAAGAAAAAGTGTTAGGGAAAACATAGTAAGATTTTTTAAGTTGTTGAAAAGGTGTACATGAGGGCATACAAGAATGGAAAGCAGAGTTGGGAAGATGGCGTAATTACCAAGTGCATAGGGAAAATGCTGTACTGGGTAAAAATTAGAAATGGCGTATATAAGAGACACATAAAGCAACTGAAAAAGAAATTCGTGGAAACCAAAGAAGTGGAATGGTTGTAGAATACGATCCAAGTACGAACATCACAACAGGGGATTGAACTCAAGCGGGGAAAAGAAAACATATAGAGTTCCTGAAAATAGATGCCAAGCGCAAACCATATTAAATCATACGTACCCCCCCCCCCCCAAAAAAGTGAGGTGGGGTGAATGAAAAAAAAAATTATTAGCTAAATAAAATGACACCTCCTAAGAAAAACATAAAAGGGGAGATGTAGGGAATTAATAATAATGGTACATCCTTCTCACGTGACTAATATAATAACCTGGTCATTGTAAGTAAAGAGAAGTACGTGAAGTATTACAGTACGTAGTAGGTGGTCAGAGATACTTGTGTCTTTACTGGTTTTACTAAGTACATTGTACACTGAAAATGGCGTTGTCACAGTCCAGCATTTTACGGATATAAAAATATACAGTAATGTTGGTGGCACCAACCAACAACACATATATACACCTACTCACATATGCCCTAGTTTTTTGTTTAACAACCGATAATATGCGCACTCAATACATGCAGAGTACATAAGTATATACTTGCATATAAATATGTATTACTTTCTGTAAATATAAAATTTATATATAACTAATGCATCTATATATCTCTAAGGATATACATACATATATAAATGTACACAGACACACGCGCACGCATACACGCGCGCGCGCAAAGACACACGCACACACACACACACACACACACACACACACACACATGCATACAAACAGTATTACGTTGAGACGTGATACCGAATCTATGAGTATATCTATGTGTATATCTGTAGCGAATCAAATTTCGACAATAAAATTTGTTTTTTCATTTCAGCAATCCGGATTAATATATGTCTTATCTCAGCAATAAGATGTAGATAAATAGGATTTTTAATAACAATGTTAGCACTTCTAGGGCTTAAGAACCTCTAGAAATTGCAGCCTTACCTACGGCTCACAGTAGACAACGTCGCCATCATTGTTGTCGTCATCATCATCTCGTCTTCCACTCCCTCCTCCTCCTCCTCCTCGTCCTCCTTCAGCTTCATATCTTGCCTCACATCAGCGTCGTACATAACAAGTAAACATGAAAACAGATAGACAGAAAAGCCATATATATACGTGTGTTTGTGTGTGTGTGATTATACATATATATATATACATATATATATATATATATATACACATACATGCATACATACATACATACACACAAATATATATACACAGGATGTCCATAAAGTCATGGTGCTATGCTGCAACATTATTTCTTCCTAAGCTTGAAAAATTAGAACTGATAGCGTATACAAATGTTCAACAAGATGGTGCACCTTGACACTTTGCTTTGCAAGTTAGGTAGTTTCTAAATGAGAAATTCCCTAACAGATGGATTGAAAGAGGTAGAACGTTATTTTGGCCTCCACTTTAATGAGATTTGACTCTATTGGATTTCTTTTTATGGGGACATGTGAAATGTATTATTTATTAGACTAAGCCTCGATCTTTAGAAGATTTGAAAGCAAGGATAAATGATGTAATTGAAGGTGTTACTGAAAATCAACTGGAAAATATTTTCCGAGGGCTACAGAATCAAATTTCTCTTTGTATTATTAATGATGGTAGACATCAAATCAAGTGTCATTGCTTCACGAAAATGTGCGTCCAAGTACGGCCACCTTTTCTGTTGAAAGTAGGTTCTGAGTTGGTGGAACACTCTGTATGCAGTCCAGGTCTCATTCAACTGTAACGTCTTTGGACCACTGAAACATCCTTTATGAGTAGGTTTGATTACTAGAGCCGAAGTGCATGAAGCGATGCGTAAATAACTGCGCGACCAACCGAAAAACCTTCTTGTCCGATCGCATGAGCAAGCAAGCTTGTGGACCGCTGGAAGAATTGCACCGAAAGGCGAGACGACTATGTCGAGAAATTATGTAATTTTTCAACTCCAGCTTTTCTTTTGATAAATTACAGAAACATGCATGCAGATACTTTTTGACTTACCATCTTATAGAATGAAATACAGTTTGTGTGTTCATATGTGTGGGTTTCCTAAAAATCAAATGCTTCACGATAAGAATCAGTTCGAAATTTTATCTCAGTAAACAGGTAGCAGTATGAGAAATAGCTTCTCAAAGGTTCTCAAAGTGTTTTTGCATTAATAGTAGCTGTGGTGGCAGCGTTATAATAATAATAATAATAATAATAATTATTATTATTATAATTATTATTACCACTATTATTATTATTATCATTATTATTATTATTATTATCATTATTATCATCATCATCATTATTATCATTACTATTATTATTATCATCATCATTATTATTATCATTCTTCTTCTTCTTCTTCTTCTTCTTCTTCTTCTTCTTCTTCTTCTTCTTCTTCTTCTTCTTCTTCTTCTTCTTCTTCTTCTTCTTCTTCTTAGTAGTAGTAGTAATATTAGTAACAACACCAATAATAATGATACTAATTATAATAACAATAGCGCAGCACAAGAACAAGCATTAAGGACGAACTATGTGATGTGTAGAATTGAGAACACAACTGAGAGCGAGAAATACAGAATGTGTGGTGAGAGGGGGGACACGTTATGTTACATGCTTAGTGAATGCCCGAAACTGGCACAACACGAATGCGAAAGACATGACAATGTGTCAAGAATGGTCCATCGGGAGCTCTTTAGAAATCACGGCCTGCAATGAACAAAGACGTGGTGTGACCAAATCCCAGAAAGAGTTGCCAAGGATGAAGATTGTAAAATCCTGTGGGATGCAATGATTCAGTGTGACCATTAGATCAGGTATCGGAAACCTTACATTGTTGTGGGGAACAAAAACTAAACAAAAAAAAACAAACAAACAAACTTACTTGATAACCGACATTGCATGTCCCGGTGAGAACAGGATCAATGAGAAAGAAGAAAAATTGAACAACTCTGAAAATTTGAGGTGAAAGTTAAGCAGGTTGTGAGCAATGAAGAAAGTGGACATGATACCAGTTGTAAGGGACGCGCTTAGAACTATCAATACTCAACTAATAACAAAGCTCGAAAAGAATGGTACAAATGTAAAGATAGAACATCTATAAAAGTCACCATTACTTCAAACTCCAAGAGTTCTACGTTGGGTTTTTGAAGCATGGCCAATAAAACTTATCAACTTAGTCTGCTTGCTATGGTCAGCTGACACTTTCTATCATAACTAGCAATATAAGCAGAGATTTTTCATCTAATAATAATAATAATAATAATAATGATAATGATAATAATAATAATGACCGTTTCTACTATGGACGCAAGGTCTGAAATTGTTTTTTTTTTTGCGGGGAATGGTGGAGATAGTCGAATACATCAATCCCAGTGATTCACTGGTACTTAATTTATCTCGACCCCGCAAGGATGAGATGAAAATTCAACCTCGGCGGAATTTGACTTCAGAACGTAGAGCCATAACAACAGCCGTTAAGCAATTTTCCGGCATGCTAACGATTCTAATAGCTCTCAACCTTAACAAAATCAACAACAACTACAACATCAGCAGCAGCAATTATTTAGCAATAATATTTATGAGCGTATAGGCACAGGTATGGCTGTGTGGTAAGGAGCTTGACAACCGAGGCTGGTGTATTTACGTCCCTGTCATTTAGCGGTAAGGCAAAAGAACCGATAGAATAAGTACTAGGCTTACAAAAGTCCTGGAATCGATTTGTTCGACTAAAGATGGTGCACCAGCATGGCCGCAGTCAGATAATTGAAAGAAGTAAAAGGATAAGATAATAATATATATGTATATATATATACACACACACACACGCATATATATATGTATATATATA
>NC_068981.1:185443891-185444239 GCF_001194135.2 Octopus bimaculoides
ATATATATATATATATATACTTACGTACGCACAGCGACACATAAATACACACAAAGACCTCTCCCCCATCCACACACATAGAAACATGAAAGGAAACCTTGGTAAAACATTAATTCTTATCGAGGATAAATTGTTTTAATATCATTAAATACAGTGTTTTACTGTATCTAGAGAAAACAGCAGCAACATTATATAAAGTTTGTTTTGTGCCAGAGAGAAAGAAACATATATATTGATTTCATAGTACTTTCATAGTGAATTTTCACAAATTTGCAATCAAATACCTTGCTGGTAATGCATATATGTACGTATATACCAAGAGGTGCATGGATTATGCATATATATATA
>NC_068981.1:185444881-185448806 GCF_001194135.2 Octopus bimaculoides
TATATATATACGTGAACTCGTGGAGGCGTGTGGCTTAGTGGTTAGGGTGTCAGCATCATGGTCGTACGATTGTGGTTTCGATTCCTGGACCGGACGACGGGTTGTGTTCTTGAGCAAAACACTTCATTTCACGTTGCTCCAGTCCACTCAGCTGGCAAAAATGAGTAACGGTGCCATGGACTGACGTCCCGTCCAGCTGGGGAACACATACGCCATTGAAACCAGGGAAACCGGGCCCATGAGCCTGACTAGGTCTAAAAGGGCGCATTTATATTTATTTTATTATACATGGACTCAGAACGTAGCGGCCGACTAAATACCGCTAAGCATTTCGCCCGGCGTGCTAACGGTTCCGACAGCTCACCGCCTTACAATAATAACAACAAAACCAATAGTAAAAGCATGAGTTATACGTGCTAATCTGACAGAGATGTTAAACAAAAACAAATCTTTATAATAAAAAAAACAAACTTCTGGACATCTGAAAATATAACCATGGCTCATAAGCCCGGTTTCTCGGATTCTGTAGCGTATATCTTCACCTTCGACGTGTGTGTGTGTATATATGTATATATATATATATATATATATATATATATATGGTATCTAGTATCTGTGACACGTAAAATCACCTGTACGGTGCCACGTAAAAGCGCCTGTGCTGTGCGATCTGAAAGCGCCTGTACGGCACCCGTGCGGCGTCACGTACAAGATCACGTGCGGTACCACGTTAAAAGTATCCAGCACGCGCTGTAAAGTAGTTGGCGTTAGGAAGGACATTCAGCCGTAGAAAGCATGCCAAATCGGACTGGAGTTTGGTTCAGCTCTGCAGCTTGGCAGCTCTGGTCAAACTGTCCGGCCAATCCACGCCAGCGTGGACAGCTGACGTTAAATGATGATAATGATGATGATGATGGTGTGTGTGTGTGTGTGTGTGTGTGCGCGTGAATTTTTGAATTTTCTGGTGGTCAAGTTATACTGCATGCAAATTTGGTATTTCGACTGTGCTATTATAACGTGTTTATGCAAAGGCAGAACTCCACAGTAGCCTTTTGATGCAAATCATAATATTAATCTTTTGCCTGTTATTCTTTCTTTGCTCAGCGTTAAACTTTCATGCGTGCGGGAGTATAATACATAAAATTCACATGTACCGTACGTTATATATACATGTACGGTTTTATAAAATCAGATGTCATTAGAAAATGCGGAAAAAACCGGACTTATTCTTTGCAGTTCATTTTTCTAGCGCTGTACACGCATACATAGATACATACATACATACATGCGGTCAGGCATAGACGTGGACAGACATGCAGACAGATATAGACAGACGTGTGCATAAGTATACACACACACACATGTATACACACAGGACGCCCACACACAATGATACACACTCATGCACACACACACACACACACACGCACGCACGCACGCACACACACACACACACACACACACACACACACACACACACACACACACATATACATATGTATATATATTGATGTGTATCCCACGTAATTCTGAGTACAAATTTCATTGGTCACAATTTTGCCTTTTATCTTTTCACGATCGATAAAATAAATAAAGTGGAATCAATGAGCTAAACCTGTCTTGTATAAATCAAGCGGTATTGTCCCAATGGTAGCAGCAATCATTATTTTGAGTTTACTTTCTATTAGAAGCAGTATTTTATTAAATTTTGTTCGTTGAAATTTGCTTTTTTTTTCTCTTCTTTTCTATGAAGCAGAACACGAACGTCTATACAATGTACTAAGTTTTTATCTCGTATGTTTGACACTAGAAATGATGTGTTTGCAATTTGAAGGATAAATTACTTTGGAAGTTTTATATGTCTGCTACTAGGAAGCAATTGTCCAGTTACCGGAGCGCCGAGATTTCATCGGATTGGGAATTTTTTTTTTACTTTTTGTAAACGAACTTTTTTTTTCTGTTAAAAAAGCATCAATTACGAAAACACGTTTATTTGTTTCAGCTTTATTTAACAAGTCCATTATTCTTAAACAAGAACGTTTTCCCAATGACATCGTCGGACGATGGCTTAGCTGGCCGAAACTTCGAAGTCACTAGCAACAACATTTTCGTATAAGAAAGAACGTGTGTGTGTTTGTGTGTAAGTGTGTGTATATGTGTGTGTGACTGTGTGTATATATACAGGAGGGACATTCAGATCAAACGTCCTCGAAGTTTACCGCTAGCAGACTTCATATAGTTATTTCGGATAGAAAAGGAAATTCGTGAAATCATAGAAGTAAGCAACCCTGCGGATGAAAACATTTGAAACAATTCAGTGAGAAAAAGTATATCGATAGCATGAGCCTGGAAATCTGTAAGGCCTTTACCCAGATTATAATTTATATTTATACACCAATAATCATGCTATGCTCTTTTATGTTAGTAAATGTTTAAAAGACAGTCTGGTAAAGCAAAGAAAGAGATAGGTTATAGCATATATGGATGCTGTCTGTAAGTGTAATAATGGAAATATGTGAGTTTGCTATCAAGCAATTATCTTCGTTCTTATCTAAATGACATTTACAAACCAACTCTCTCTTTCGGAGATAAATACAGATAAATAAAATGTATAGACATGCGTAGATGCATACGCACATATACACGTACGTACATGATAAATATGAACTCGAGTCCGTCTACAACCACTCTCCAGAGATAGGTAGCAGTTCTTTAAGCCCAACTGTATTCAGATTACTTTGTCAAATGTGATGTTTATTTATTAACATCGTTTTGAATTGATCATAAGTTATATTGTAGCTTCAAGTGTTTGATGCTGTCATTACTTATTTTTTTTAGATTGGCATTGTAGGTTAGATGTATGAGGCCAGACCTGACCTGCTTGAACTTAAAACAGGTAGAATATTTTGGCCGGATAAGGCCAGTTTAAATGCTATTGGTTTAAGCCCAACAGCATTAGAGTTCATTTCTATAGATTAACCCAACAGCCGAATGTAAAATTGTTTTTTTTTTTATTATAACGGAACATGGAAAATGAAAGTGAAAGTGAAAGTATACATACACACACTTACATATAGATATATATGATAATATATAATTTAGACAAATGAATATAAGTCGATTAGTGTGTTTAAATGTTGAGTAGAACAGCGGCTTTTATTCATTCCTTAACTTGATGGGCGTGTAACAACAAGCCAGCCGACGCTAAAAATCTCTAGTGAGACATCTTTATTATTGTATCTGAAAAGACCCAGACTGATAAGTCAAAAGATATGTTGTACTTAATAAAGGTCTAATATAGATTCAATTTCCTATTAATTAATACTATGCACATATGAGAGGTATTGGTATCCAGAAGACCCAAGGAGGCAGGTAACGCTATATAAGTACTATGGAAGGACCGTAGTTAAACCCTCGGTTCGATAAAGATACGAGTGAGGAATCTAATGCGGGTCTTGTATGGGCATGTATATGTTAAATAAAATGAGACAACAAACCAAGGCTAGGTGGAGTTTTCAGGACATTTATAAAGGGAAAGTTAGACTTACAGCTGTTTCTGGGATATTAAGGATATCCCTTCATCAGAGACGATGTGAGATGGTTAAATAGAGGGAAATATAGGAGTTATTTTGGAAAAGGACGCAAATAAGGTATATATAGGGAAATACAGACCACTTTCCTTGGATAATGGAACTGCAACTGTAATATCTTTAGACATTTTTATTTCTATTTCTATATTCATTCTCTTATTTTCCTATATACTCCTTATTTGCTTCTTTTTCCAAACTAACTCCTCGCATTGAACTCTAAAATTTCCCTCAATTGTAAGACTAGCTTTCTCTTTATAAATGTCCTGAAAACTCTACACAGCCTTGGCTTTGTCTCATATGTAACATACACTATATATATATATATATATATATAT
>NC_068981.1:185452381-185454304 GCF_001194135.2 Octopus bimaculoides
TATATATATATATACTCTTTTATTCTTTTACTTGTTTCAGTCATTTGACTGCGGACATGCTGGAGCACCGCCTTTAGTCAAGCAAATCGACCCCAGAAATTATTCTTTGTAAGCCTAGTACTTATTTTATCAGTCAGTTGTGTCGAACCGCTAATTTACGGGGACGTAAACACACTAGCATCAATTGTCAAGCGATGTTGGACACATACACATACATATATATATATACATATACATATATACGACAGGCTTCTTTCAGTTTCCGTCTACTAAATCCACCCACATGGCTTTAGTCGGCTCGAGGCTATAGTAGAAGACACTTGCCCAAGGTGCCACGCAGTGGGACTGAACCCGGAACGATATAGTTGGTAAGCAAACTACTTACCACACAGTCACTCCTGTATATATATGTATATGTGTGCTTCTTTTCTGTCTGTGTTTGACAACCAGTGTTTTACAACCGTTTGACAACCGCTGGTGGTGTGTTTATGTCACCGTAAGTTAGCGGTCGGCAAAAGACATTGATAGAATAAGTACAAAGATTTACAAAAAAATATAAATAAAAAAACTGATAATAATAATAATATTAATAATAATAATAATAATAATAATAATAATAATAATAATAATAATAATAATAATAATAATAAGCATTGCCGTCGATTCGCTCGAATAAATCTCTTCAAGGCCATACCTCCAGTATGGCCGCAGTTTAATGACTTAAAGAAGCAAAAGATAACATGTAGAGGACATAGGCGCAGACCTGGCACTGTAGTTAAGAAGCTTGCTTTGCAACCATGTGGCTTTGGTTTCAGTCCCACGACGCAGTACTTTGAGCAAGTCAAGAACTATGACCCGATCTTGATTAATGTTTAGTGAATTAATTTGAAAGAAGTACTCCTTTCTGTATATTCGCATTCAATTTATAATTATTTCTGATTTCGCAATATCTTCCCTTATCCCTGTCGACCATTGTTAACCAATAAGACAATAAAATTCTTCTTCACATAATAGTTTCAGCTCAATGAATTAAATATTTTCCATCACTGCCTTAAATAAGTTAAACACCGCCGAAGTATAACAGTTCAGCAGATAACCGTTCAATTGTACACAAAACTGTATAATCATCATATCGCATCTATCTAAACAAACATCCTTTTACAAAAGAGAACAACAAATTTCATTTCGCTTATTTTACGAAAGAAGCAAGGGATTATGTTACTTATCGGCAATCCAAATTTGCTCACCAGCCAATATGTCGTCATTCATTTACAATATTGGGAAACGTAAATGTGACAGTATTCTATTTTGCTCTTCCAAAAATCAAACAAAGCTATACGCATGTATACGGAAACAATGGAACAGAATTCTAGTCTTATATATTTTTTTTCTATCTAAATCATTCTCTTAATCTAATCTTTTATATGCCCCCGCAAACCCGCAAGTTATAGATTCTCCTCTACTCACAAAGACTACATTTCGTTGTTCCCTTCTTTGTTTCTTATGCTCTATTGAATTCTTCCCTGTGGTTTTGCTTTCTACGCATTTATTCTGTTCTCGTACGCTCTATTCACGATTGCTATATATAATTATATATATATATATATATGTGTGTGTGTGTGTGTGTGTGTGTGTGTGTGTGTGTGTGTGTGTGTGTGTTTGTGTGTGTATATATATATATATTTATAATATATACATAGATATATATATATATACATATATATATACACATACATAAATACATATATATATATATATGCATGTACTTGCTTACATATATATACACATATACATATATACATATATATATACACACATGCATATATATATATACATATACACACATACATACATATATACATATATATACATAAATATACATACATATATATATATATATATATATATATATATATATATATA
>NC_068981.1:185454648-185456445 GCF_001194135.2 Octopus bimaculoides
TATATACATATACTATTTATGATCTATTAGAATTTATGAACAATGCTATCATCGGTTTTATGTTTTTAATAGATTAATCCCCTTCTTACTGTCTCTCTGATAGCAACAATGACAGAAAAACATCTGTAACTCATTGAGCTTCATTTTTAAACTCTGGATTTTCCCGATACAGGGCGAACTATATAAAGACACACACATGCAAGTACACAGGCACAAGTACACACAGACATACATACACATACATACACACACACACACACACACACACACACACACACACTCACGCATGCACACGCACACAACCACGGTCGGAGGGACACACACATTAATATGATGAGTAAGAATACATCAAAAAGGTGCATAATATATACAGAGTTTGTATTTTCCAGTTACATACTTATCTATGAAGAGCCATTACGAAGCGCTATTCGGTCCTTCTCTTTTATCCGTAACATTACAGTATGAGCTTTCAAGCTATACTCCTATCTACAAAAAACGGTTATGAACTCCTGCTTTTCTGATTTCCTTGTGCCTGCTTAGTTATATTTATACCCACACTTCGCTATAGCTTCGATGCATTTAACAACTACTGAACCAACTTAGATTTTAGTGTAGTTGAACCTACGACTGATCGGTGAAACTAGTCTAGTCCAGTGAACATTGAGTGGCTCATGGGGCGGTTATCTCCGCTGTTAGTATATGTATATATATATATATATATCAAAATAAGCAACAAGGATATTCAAAGTTAATGCAGTACTATCTTTTCATGCGACTCCATTTATTTAAGCAATGTGAACATTACATTAAATATAACACATATTTTCGTTAGATACAAGATTACCACCACACTACTCAGTCCCAGATCTGAAGATTTTTGCAGGTGCGAATACATATTTCTATTTTTATTTATTTTATTTTATCTCGTTTCAGCTCACGTGCTGTGGCCATGCTGGAGCACCACCATTTGGTGTTGCTACATAATTTTACTTCACGAATGCTTTTTAGGAATTGACATTTGGTGCATGAGAGAGTTTGATGCAGCTGCCTTCATCTGCCGCGATGTTGGTTCATCTGGGACACGTGACAGGAAGAGATCCAGCTTTATGCGGGTCTCTCAGGTCCTTCGGGAGGATATTGGAGAGCTGTGGACCTCTGAAGCCCAGGCTATTGCAGTATCTTGTCCTACATCTTGATGGCAAATTTGTAGTCCTGGGCACTATGCAGTGGCGCCCAGTTCTAGTATTTGTGTAACTCTCGATGCCAAAGTTTGGGACAAGTCGTTCCAGGATCTTCCACATGGACAGGTTTCTTCAAACAAGCGGACACATCTGCTCCAGATTGAGTAGCTGTCTTGTAGAATTTCGTATCCTTTCTGTTTTATTCTTCGGCACTAGTTACATCAATTACGGTTTCTATAATAAAAGAGGAAGAAAATCTTGATTGCCTTTTCTTTTCGTGTCTTTCGTTCCAATTTTTGCATCAACCCTTTTCGCGTTTTATTCCTCGCTCTTAGTTTTCTCACTTTCTCAGAGCCCAGCGTCCTGATTTTTAAACTATATTTAACGCATGAGACAGTGACTGAAAGACGGCTTGAAGATACATAACCTATTCTATAAATCTGCGAATTTAAAGTGTCGTAAGGGCATGAAACTATTAGCAACTCATCTGTAATTATACATTAAGTCGATATATATATATATAATATAGAATATATATACATGTACATATATATATATATATATATATATATATATATGTGTGTGTGTGTGTGTGTGTGTGTGTGTGTGTGTGTGT
>NC_068981.1:185456531-185459188 GCF_001194135.2 Octopus bimaculoides
TATATATATATATATATATATATATATATATATATATATGATATATATACATCTATGAATATATAATATATATCTATATATTGATACTTACGTTTGACATATGTTTGTGTACATACACATACACGCACACATGCACATAAACACACACACGCACACATATACACATATATACACGTACTTTTATGTCCTTTATTTTTCTCGCCGTCTTGCCCAATCTTCTCGTTACTTCGGTTAGTAATTCGTTTATGGAAAGAGAAGAAATCTATGATTCAAAAACGGTTATGACATAAGCAGAGAGAATGCGTTTCTACTAAAGAAAATAGAATCGTCTCATTAGTTGTATTCTTTTCGCTACACGTCTTCCAATTAGGTCTCAAAATACAGACATGTGCGCGCACGCGCGGATGAGTGTGTGTGCGGCGTGCGCATGTTCGTGCGATGAATGTACATGTTTATGCATGTATTTCTATATATGTACGTATGTGCACATGAGTATATATATATATATATATATATATATATACATATTTATACATTTTTATATATATATCCATAATTTTCTCTTAGAATTAATAGAATACAAACATATTATATGGATATATATACGTATCACTATCTATATACATGCATGCATGCATACACAAACACACACACACACACACACATATATATGTGTGTATATGTGTGTGCATGTGTGTGCATGTGTGTGTCTGTGTGTATGTGTGTGCACGTCTGTATGGGTATATACATAAGCATTCTTATTTGTCTAAGTGGATGTGTGTATATATACATGTGTGTGTTATTGTGTGTATGTTAGTGTTTGTGAGTCAGTGTGCATGTGTGTGTGTGTGTGCGCATGTTTGTGTGTGTGTGCGCATGTTTGTGTGTGTCTATGCGCTTTTCATATATGTCTGTTTGAATAGTTTTCTGTCTGGAAGCGGTACGCTCATTAAATTAAGGTGTCAAAAAAGTATGAACAAAAGGCGACAAAATGTTGAGAAATTCAATTTTATAGTATCATTAACGACACACATATTGGCGGCGAGAATAAATTATGAGCGCAGAAGGCAGATGCAAGGAATTGAGAAGGAGTATGTTACTACTGACATATATGAAAGAGGAAAGGGGAGGGGAAGATGCAGTGATATGCAGTCTCAATTGCAGGGGAGAGCACACAGGGAGAAGGAGTAAGAGGAGTAGGAGGAGAAGGAGGAGAAGGAACAGGAAGATGGAAATGTGAGGGAAGCTGCAGCAGAGAATCAGGAAATATCTGAGTAGAACGTTAGAAAGTGGTGGAATGCAATTTGTAAGGTGCAATATAGGATTTTAGGAGTTGTGACTTAGGAGCAGATCGAAATAATGTTAGAGGGGATGGAAGGAATATAAAGAAATAAAAAATCAAAAGAAAGAAGAAATAGCGGAAAATGAGAGAAGAGAAAGAATGTATTGGAGAGGAAATAGAACCAGGGTTGAAGATTATGGTGGAATGGGGAAATTGGAACAAGATTGGAGGACATTCCAAATAGGTCATATATATATATATATATATATATATTTACAAAGGTACTGTACCTTTGTAAATTTATTAAATTATTTTTCTCGTAAATTCGGCAACGAGATTATTTTGCATTGGGAAGCTGCTGTGATTTCGGCGCGAAACGAATCAGTAGCGGCAGAGATTTCGGAAGGATAGGTTGGGAATTGCTTTTGTGGTAACGCGTGCTGAGGAAGCTAAGGCATATCATGCCAATGCAGAAACTAGTCCACGTAGATCCATATACTTAAATGTATGTAAGTCGATTGTCTCAACCAAATTTGCCTTCATTTGATTTCTGCAGTAATCACCAGTGTATATTTTGGCGATTTAACAACGAGTTTTGACTGTTATTTCAAGCAGGTTGACATACTTAGTAAGTCCTTTGATTATATATATATATATATATATCTATATCCTGGAAGACATCGCGGGAAGTTTGTAGCTCATTTCCCCTTCCTATACATAAGTCATTTTAATAAGTTATACTTCTCTCACACCCTCATGTCTGCTTCTATTCTTTTTCTGCCCTTTTTAATAATGACAAATACACTGTACCTATTGTTAACTGTTTATTATATGTATTAGCTCCCCTAAACACTTTGGCCCTCTGCAGAAGCCTAGAGGCACACTCAGCATCCAAACTTTATCTGCCCATCCCTACAGAACACTGAAGAGACGGAGATAGCATGGAGGATTCGTTGCCTCTTGGCAGAAACGGCCCTAAGGGACTGATCTTTTGCTCTTTTCTGTAATATTGATACATGTGTGTATAACACATAGTTACTACATGTGTATGTTTTCTTTTAATACTTTCTAATGCTTTGGGATACATAGACACACTGGAATGTCTACCGGATGATATATATATATGTTTAAACATATTATTTTCACCAAATTTTTTCACCAAGTCAGTCCGGTGTCATCTGCACAGCTTGATGTAAGGTGAATAAAATCAAGATAAGCAACACGATATCAAGAAGTGATGCAGTACGACCGTTTCAAGTGGCAAAAGAATATAGTATCTGTTAACATAGGTCAATTTCATTATTATTATTATTATTGCTGTTGTAATAAAGTATTTTCAACGGATCAGTTTTGAGCTCTATTTAAAATTGATATA
>NC_068981.1:185459763-185461594 GCF_001194135.2 Octopus bimaculoides
TATATATATATATATATCGGCTTTTTCCCTGTTAAGTAAAGTTCCTGTAGTTTGTATCAGACACAAGAAACGCTATCCTATACAATATACTGTTCACAACACTCTTTTTATAATTTCAACAACTTTCACTCGTTAATGCCTACGAGCACCATTGTCGCATTGACAATCTATTACTGACCTTCACTCATATCTCGGACATCACTAATCTCTCGTTGTCGAGGAATTTTGCGGAAAGAGTCCTGTTGCTCCCCGTATAAGCAAACTGTTTCATAGTGCTTGGCATGTGACTTTCTCTTTTACCAACTCATCCATCATGATTCGGAGGCCTTTTGTCAGTTCACACTACACTGCGTTTTATAATGACAATGCTTTGGATAGAATTACATACTTGCATTAACACTCCGCTCTCTATGGAATATAGATAATCTCCAACTTTTCTCCATTCTCGAATCTTGGTTGTCCCTTCTGGTTGTCTCCAGTTGAATCCTAGACTTTTCAATTCGCCTTAGTATCCCGCTTACATCTATGTTTAGATTGTCCTCTCTTTCATCTCATCTTTGGGTTCACATGTTTCATTTATGGAAAGCCTCCCTCTCCTGTCTTGTTGGTTTGAATCAATAGTTATGTAACTTACCTGTCACCTAGGTACTGTTGTCGCTATATGCAACCCATATTTACCTTTGGAACGAGATTGATCATATTAATACGTCCAGCTTCAGAGGCCTACCAGGCGCTTCCGTTCCATTGATACAGCTCTCTTAACTGAGGTACAGAACCTCAATTAAGCTGAGAGGACTGGGTCAGCAACAAAGACTGAACCTTGTTGTGCTTTAATATTTAATAATATGAAATTCAGAAACAAAGGTCGATGTCAAATTATTGAAAACTGAACAAATATCTGTAGACACGTTTTGCATCATCTCTTTACTCCTTTACATGTTTCCGTCAGTTGACTTCGGCCATTCTGGAGCACCGCCTTTAGTTGAGCAAATCGACCTCAGGACTTATTCTTTGGAAGCCTAGTACTTATTCTATCAGCCACTTTTGCCGAACCGCTAAGTTACGGGGACGTAAACACACCAGCATCGGTTGTCAAGCGATGTTGGGGGGAAAAACACAAACACACAAACATATGCACACACATACATATAAATATATACATATATACGACGGGCTTCTTTCAGTTTCCGTCTACCAAATCCACTCACAAGGCTTTGGTCGGCCCGAGGCTATCGTAGAAGACACTTGCCCAAGGTGCCACGCAGTGGGAATGAACCCGGAACCATGTCGCTGGTAAGCAAGCTATTTGCCACACAGCCACTCCATCGATCATTTTTATTTCATTTTGCCTGCAAACCATTTCAATATGAAATGAAAATACTTCATAGTATTTTATTCCGCGATGCCGTTTTATTTTATCGCAACACAATGATCAGAAATTTATAAGACGCCTTAATTACAAATATAATATGTTTATTCTTTTATTCTTTTATTCGTTTCAGTCATTTAAATGCGGCCATGCTGGGGCATCGCCTTTATCGAACAAATCGATCCCACTAATTATTACTTAAGGCTACAAATTACTCTATCAGTATCTTTTACCAAACTACCAAGTCACGGGGACGTAAACAAGTCAACAGTGGTTGCCATGAAAGACGAACACACACACACACACGCACACACACACACACACACACACACACACACACACACACACCAGTGTAAGCACATAAATGCGAAACAAGGTGAAGAAAATAGTACTTGAATACGAGAGGTAGAGCAATATACTTTATCAAAAAGCAGCAAAAATATCACAAAAACTGTTATTGAG
>NC_068981.1:185461604-185464413 GCF_001194135.2 Octopus bimaculoides
AGTACTTGAATACGAGAGGTAGAGCAATATACTTTATCAAAAAGCAGCAAAAATATCACAAAAACTGTTATTGAGAGTTTAACGTTCCTCTTCGCGATATTTCTGGTGTTTTTGATAAATTGTATATATATATATATATATATATATATTCTCCAGAGGTACGTATATACATACATAAGTACCTCAAGGGAATACAAATACGCACGGACAAATAACCGGGCAAAACAGTAGGGGATAAAAAGCCTGAATTGTTTGACTAATATGAACATTATGCAAAGGAAAGAATGATAAACATGTAAGGTTGTTTAATGACTGGGGAAATGGATGAAGAAGTTAGCATCTCTTATACATCCCCTACGACCATTCTTGGCTTGTGGTGGCAATTTTTTAAACTTTTAATGAAACCATTTATTTGCATCGATTTTGTCATCAATTACAAGCATTTCTGAGATATGTCCTAAAAGATGCCATAAACAATTTCTTTTCAGATGAATCTTCGAAGTGAAGCTTCGATTGAATGATAATTATATGTAACTTAGTAATCACGCATTTTATACGTTTAATATTTTGAGCACAGTTACACTCCAAGTACTGCCTTTGTCATCAAGATGGTAATCCAACTGTATCGAAAGTATAATATAATCCGAGAATGAAGGTAATCTTAAGTATTGGTCGTGTAAACGTAGAAGGTCCTAATCACAATCTCTCTCACACCCCAACAAACACCTCGTATCTCCTCTCATACATACCTATACATACACAAGCACTTTCTTCCTTCTCTTCCTATCCCTCTGACTTCCCGTTAGTATGCGATGAAGGACCTGTGCCCGAAACGTTATACCTTTACCCTTCCTTACTTCAGCGTCACACTAATGCTATGAACTGCAAATGTCGCTTTAACTTTTGTTTTTCTTTTTTAATTGAAGATCCTCAATGTCCACAGGCTTGTATATTATGAAACATTTTCCTAGTTATTAAATTATAATTGAAAGGTAGATTTAAAGGTGTATAGGCTGCTATTTCTAGCAAGACGTGACCGCATAAGTTTGGACTCCTCCGTTGTCTCGTTATAGTCAATGCCTCTGTTAGTGGTGGCAACTTCTGGAAAATATATTTAATTACATTTGTAACGAGTTCAAAAGACGATTTGACTGAGTGCCAAAGGGTAAAAGAGAAATAAAAACAATTTGTAAAAATGAGAAAAACAAAACAAAACAAAAAAAAAAGAAACAATATTGCATCTACAATCTACAATAGGTATAATGAAGAATGAGGGGAATAAGTAAAAAAAAGAATTTTGAAAACACATTTACCCAAAAAATATAACACCAAAAAAACAAAACAGCATGTCCCACATTATTTAGTACTACTATCTCACATACATACTCACAGCCGTATTCGTACTTTAAAACACATATACACAAATTTAAAGGCAAATATATAGACATATAAACACATTCACACATATCCACATACCTCACATACATACTTATTTAAAGAGAAACAAAGACATGCACGTATATAGGCAAACGCACATGTTCAAACACAAACATGTATAGACGAAACACATGTATACATGCATAGACACACACACACACACACACACACACACACACACACACACACACACACACACACACACACACACACACACATTAAGTTTCACATTCAAGGGTAACAGAAAATACGTTTATATGCAGGCATACACACACAAAAACATGTATAGAGGAGAACAAACATGGATGCAGACAGACGCTCATACAGTCTGATTCACACACGCACATAAACATGATAAAAGACTAACAGAAAACATGTTCCTAAAAGGGATACATACACACTTACTCAAACAGGAACATGCACACAAGCACACACATACACAGATACGCATGAAGACACACACACACGTCACGCGCTCGAATACTCACAAACATACACACACAGATATTCACAAACACGCATGCACTCACATGGTCGTACAGTCAAACGTGCTCACACACAACAGAACGTGCCAGGAATAATTATAGTATTTTAGTATATTTTCGACATCTGTTTTGTCTGTTTACAACAAACATAGCGAATATTCACTAGCCATAGATTTAGTTTAATTACAAGTTTCTGTATAATTGATAACATATACAATCTCAAATAACTAGTTCCGTCATTTGAACATATATATATATTCGTTGGTATATGACGCTTGACATACATATATACCAATACATACATGTATATATAAATATATATGTGTATATACGTACATGCACATATATATCAATGTGTGTGTATATATTAATATATATATTCATATATATACATATGTGTGAGTGTCTATGTCTATAAACTCATATATGTATGTATATATGTATGTATGTATGTATGTATGTATGTATGTATGTATGTATGTGTTGTGTGGTCGTCGTCTTATATTTTATACACTAGAATGACCTGTCATTTATTGATCATATTACAGTGAACTGTTATGATACGCCAAAATTTACAACCTCTATAATCTAAATTATATTTATGTACGTCGTCTTTTTCCTGACTTTCTTTTTGCGTGTGTAAATGCCATATGCATATTACACACATATATACAAAGACATATACACACACAAAACCAAACACATGTACAAGCGTATCATGCACTGAAATGCGCACACTTATAGGGTGTGTGTGTGTGTATTTGTGTGAACGGAAAATATATCAATTGTATGCAATATGTAACACAAATATGGCTAGTTTAATATATAACATCGTTTTGTTTCCAACTGTCTCTTCGTTATATATATATATATATATATATATATAT
>NC_068981.1:185464862-185466332 GCF_001194135.2 Octopus bimaculoides
TATATATATATATATATATATGACGATATACTTTATTGAAAAACAGCAGAAATATCACAAAAACTGTTACTAAGAGTTTCACGCTTCCGTTCGTCTGACAGTTTTGTTCTGCTGTTTTCCATGAATCACATACTACTCTACCTCTGATATTCGAGTACTATTTTTCTCCATCTTGTTTCACATTTATGTGCTTACTCAAGAATATATAACGATATGTATATATAACGAAGAAACAGTTGATAACAAAACGATGTTACTTATTAAAGTGGCCAGATTCATGTTGCTTATATTAGTACAATTGATATCTTTTCCGTTCGCACAAGCACACACACACACACACACACACACGTATATGTGCGCGCGTTTTATTGCATAAATAGAGAAATAGATAGATATACCAGTGTGCATCTATATGATACGTGTCTGCATGTGTTTGGTTTTGTGTGTGTCTGTGTCTGTGTACATGTGTGTGTGTATATATATACATATGTGTGTGTTTGTATATATCTATATATCTATATATATATATATATATATGCGCACATCATTTAATATACAAAATATTTAAATCGAGATATTATTAACCTCATGCTGTGAAAACACGATGGTCGGACAAGCTTGTATAGCACGCCATGTCTTTCCAAAAATTTAAGAGACTCAAATATACGGTATCGTTGGTCCTTGAGAGAACAAAAGCAAAAAAAAAAGAACAGAGTCATGAAAAGAACGGGAAGGAGTCGAATGAAAAAAGTGGAAAGAGACAAAAAGAGCAAAAAATTAAGGGAGCATCCCTTTGGCCCCTTGGAAAATTAAGCGTGCATCATAATTGATATAGTTAATATATATTAACCTAGAATTAATATCGTATATGATGTAAATTAATTAAACGGAAAGTCAAAGTTTATACATTAATATATAAAAACATACAAGAATATATGCTCTCTTACAAACATACATACATGCTGCTATCATTCGAGTGTTGACTTTAAGAACAAATAATGAGCGAGCTCTCTGCTAAAGACGATGACATCAATATTTTTATTGCAATATTTCGTTTATATTTCTAACGTTCGCATAAGTACAGGATTTCTGTACAAATACAGAATTATAAACAACATATCAGAATATCACATTGACAACGGTACTTGACTGTTACTTGACTGTTATAGCACGACATGAAAACAATTTTACATTAAACTAAATGATTACTTAATACCCTTTGCAGATATTTAATATTCTTTTAAGATAATAGTATTGAGTGTGACTTCGAAGTCGTGGCCTAGGCTTAGCTGGCCGAAACTTCGAAGTCAATGTCAACCACTATACTTGTAACCGATTTTTATGTATATATATATATATATATATATATATATATATATATATATATATACAGTGTACATTTAAACACATAAGAGGTATCCATCATAGAATTCCCTCACACTAGAAAGAACATCTAAGTTCAAAACCACT
>NC_068981.1:185466818-185469239 GCF_001194135.2 Octopus bimaculoides
TATATATATATATGTATATACATATACATACATATGTATACGCATAGATAATTATAAGTGTGAGTGTGCGTGTTTGTGTGAGTGTTTTTGTGTGTGTATACGAAAAATCTTGAAATGCATTAAACTTATATTCATCCAATCAATATCAATATTATAGAGCATTATCTATGCAACAACTGTCACATCAAACATTAATCATAATAATATACATAGCATTGGATTAACAACAAATCAATTTCTAATAGATTCTATCAACATAAGTATAATACCAAAATATTTTGATACTGGCCTAGCGATACATAAGTGATGTTTGAACACTTTTTGGCATTACTATGTCAGCTCTTTCAGACGAAAATACTACATTATTACACAATCTAGCCCATTCAGTTGATATTATGCTATTGATAAACTCGTAAATCTTGAATATAGTACTAAAATATTAAGTATGTTTCACCAACTGATATCTTCGCGCTCACATATGCGGAAATAACTTGCGTTTCTCACCAATTGTATGTTGAAATTTCGATGGAAGGAGACATCTTTGTTTCTTTTCAAAACTATTTAACTCCTTAGTGTAACACTTTTGTGACGTTCTCTTAACAATAATTCTTCTAAAGCCGTCAGAATAATGGATCTTTGTATAGGGACTGGATTTTCTCCCTATGTATATCTCTTTTCATGAAATAACACCACAAGGTTTTATGAATTCGATTATATGTTAGCACTAGTTATTTTGCTTCACACACACACAACTTGAAACATGCACACACGTACATGCTGCATATATTCATATAATTCCAATGGACATCGACTATCTTTATCACCCATTGATAACGCCCTTATACTCAAACGTCCCTGTGTGTGCGTGCGTGCGTGTGCTGCAATATAAACTATCCTGATTTTATCTCTATGTTCGGTAGGTTCACGGTCATCGTTTCACCGCTGGGTAAGTTCAACGTAAAACAGGTTCACTGCGAGGGAAGTTAACCGGAAGGAAAGTTAACCGGAAGGAAAGTTTATGGAGAGATAACTTCATAGTAATATGAAAATATAAAGAAAAAAACATTATTTTCGAAGTAGAAAGTTCACGGTGAATTGATGGCGGTGAACTTACTTGTAATCGTTCATGGCAATGTGACGGTCATTATCAATAAAACAGGCATGGCTGTGCGGTTCGGAATTTAAGCTTACAAACAAGAGGGCCCAGTATCAAAACCGACGCGCTATTGTTTACAAAATGTATAAAATATATTATGATAAACACCTGATGCAGTTAACATCATTTTGAAGTATTATTCATGAGTGCTCCTACATTGTTCTGTATATCGTAGCAAAGTACAATACTAAGTGCAATACGAAGCCATACAACTCTACGCGAGTATAATAGATGATGCTACTCTACATGGAACTCCAAACTCAACAGTAGCAGTCGTGTATCTAACTCTATACACAAGATATATAAAAATATATTAGTAAAGTAAAATTTACTAGTGTTTGTTGCCACATCCCTAAACAGACATTTTAGTTGGCGACTCCTCTCTTTGAAATTGTAATCCTAATTTACTTTGTTGTATTTTTACGCGTTGGATATTAAGCTTGATTGCACGGTTAGTCTGTTTGCTTTCGTGATTCATACAACTGTTTGCTTCGAGTACTTTCACTAGAACAACACAATTGCTGAAAGATGAAAGTAGTCTCTTCCTTATTGAGATTTGAACTCGAGACAAAGGGAGTTAGAAACTATTGTCTCCGACACATTTTATCTGATACTTAATACCTTTCACTTCTTGTATATTATAGACATTTTATTTTATAACAATTTCTGTCCTACTGATAAACATGTTGAAAAAAATATGGTTTAGATAGACAACAATTAATGATGGCGATAAAGATAAATGAACTTGCTGTGATAATTATCCTTCTGAAAATCTACCATATGTATCTCTGATTATTATTATTATTATTTTTTGTTTTGGTTATATGTGGTAGCGATATTTGTAATTATTAAAAATGTTCTTTCAATTAAGTGAATAGTTATAATTAGCTAATATTTACGTGACCATAATTTATAACTAAAATTCCTTATGGCTCTAGTTGTTTAAGTACCTGGCAATTAATTAAAAGGTCAAATATTAATATCGTGTAAATGGTAATAAAACGCTTAAAATGTAATTAACAGAACATGTAAAGAAGGGCCATGGGGAGATAAGCTATCATTCTACAGTAGATTACAGTGCTAATACAAATCTAATATGTTAAATCAATGCCTAATACGGGTTTTGTATAATCTTGAATCTTGAATATAGTGTCGAATTACTTACTGTCTAAGGCTAGGGTTTCCCACCCTCAGATAGACAGGCAGATAGATAGATGGAGAGAGAGAGAGGGGGATAGAGAGAGAGAGAGAGAGAGGGAGAGAGA
>NC_068981.1:185469249-185479680 GCF_001194135.2 Octopus bimaculoides
AGATAGATGGAGAGAGAGAGAGGGAGAGAGAGAGAGAGAGAGAGAGAGAGAGAGGATAGCATCAGATTGTTCAAGTTCATCTCTTTCTTGGGAAAGCGTTTCAACTAGAAATCGAAACTGTAACTAAATGATCATCAGTCCGGAATGTTATCGCTAGACTGTGGAGTTCTCAAAAGTTTTGTAAACAAGAGGGTTAGTAGATTAGATTTTAGTCACTTAAATCCGTGAAAGTTATAAACTTCAGAGCATTTACAATAATGTGATAAACCACAGAACAATTAAGGAGAATCGTTCTCGAGGTCACGTGTCATATACAAATGTTTGTTTAACGAGACGGCTTGAAATTAAATTCAATCATGAATATCGATCCAATTACTCAAGCACATCCATGGCTGATCAATAACCACAAAAATTAACCAACTTAATGATATGTATATTGAATCAGGAAACTTGAATATTAAATGCTACAATTATGAAATGTAACAAGGGAAATCTTGAATTATTTTTTATCAAGGAGCAGGCATGGCTGTGTGGTAAGATGTTTGCCTCCCAGCCACACGGTTTCGGGTTCAAGTATCTTCTAGTATAGCCTCAGACACACTAATACCTCGTGAATAGATCTGTTCGACGGAAACCAAAAGAAGCCGGTCGTATAGGCATGCTTGGTGTTGCTTTGCTTACGTTTCCGTTACCTAGCTGTTCAGCAAAAGAGATCGATAAATAAGCATCGGGGCGATTTATTCGGCTAAAAGACTTCAACGCTGTACCGTAGCTTGGCCGCAGTTCAGTGAATGAAACTAGTAAAAGATAAAAGCTGTTATTTATTCCATCACCATTTCTTACAGATTAGAACTACAATCGAAAGATTTCCATCCTAGACCATGCTGTTTTAATTTCAGTCGTGCATTCATTGCAAAATCATTTAGCGCATCTTCGTTTAAATAGATGTTAGGTAATGACTGGAGAGAAATTTGGCTGCTATTTCCAGCAGGTCAAATGATGACATGTAGACTTCTTCGGTGGATTTTACAAAGTTGTGTTCTTTTTTTTAACCTGTTGCGAGTAATTTAACAGTGCATCATGTTAGAGACTGTGTTTCGATTCCTCTAAGAACCATTTCTCCCATTCCTAACATACGTAGCATTCCACATTTTATGTTACTTGAAGTTTATCTATGAATACACATGGATTTCAAATTTTAGCACAGGGCCAGCAATTTCAAGGGCGGGGCTAAGTCGCCTATATCGACCCCAGAACTCAACTGATACTCATTTTATCGAAGCCGAATTCGACCTCAGCAGAATTTGAACTCAGAACATAAAGACGGACAAAATGCTGCTAAGAATTTTTATTTCCACCTCCCAGCCTTGTTAATGAATATGCAGGGTGTTCAAAACGTCTCTCAGCAGTAAGTATTTTATTGCAAAATGAATATTTATAAGTTGGTATAAGACTATAAAAGAATATATTAGACTTTATAAGACGTTAAAAAACTTTATAAAATGTATTGAAAGTGTCGTACTTCATTTTCAATACGTAAGTTGACTCTTCTACACACGTTTTGAAACACGACTTGGAGAGTCTGACGCGGTATGGACCGTGTAAAGGTTATGATTGTGTCTTTTAGCTCATTAATGGTTCTTTGGGCGATTCTTGTACACTGATCCTTTACTTGCTACCCAGAAAAAGTGTCTGACAGTGTTAAATCAGGTGATCTTGGTGACCTTCGAAATAATCCGTTCACCGAAAAATTCACTGCGGAGAGACTTTTTCAACACACTGTATATCGATTTTTCAATGTTGGTACAGGGCCAGAAAATTTTGGAGAGTTGACTTCAGTCGATTATATCGACGTCAGTGATCAATCTCTTTATGCTATCGATTCTGAAAGAATGAAAGGTATTTGACGAAATGCCACTAATTGTTTTGCCCGTCATGATAACGATTCTACCAAATCGCTGCCTTATTGGTGAGAACATATTCTTTTCTACTCTAGGCACAAGGTCCAAAAATTTTGAGGAGGGGGCCAGTCGATTCAATCGACCCCAGTACGCAACTGATACTTAATTTATCGACCCCAAAAGGATAGAAGACGAAATGCCGCTAAGCATTTCGCCCGGCGTACTAACTTTTCTGCCAGCTCGCTCCCTTTTTGGTGAGAACTTATTACGATAACAAAGTACTAATATTATTTTAAATTCTCATCAAGGAATGAAATCATAGTGTAGTTATATTGGTTTCAAATTTTGACACAAGGCCAGCAATTTGGGGTCGGGGTTAAGTTGATTACATCAACCCAGTGCTCAACAGATAATTATTTTATCGACCACGAAAATATAAAATGAAAATTCGACCTCCGTCGAATTTGAACTCAGAACGGGAAGAGAGACGAACTGTGGTTAAAATTTTTGCCACCGTGCTAACGATTCTGCCAGCTCGCTGCCTTTGATAGGTTAGTTATATTAGTATTATTTCCGTAAACGCTGTTTATATCTCATTATTTAATCTCTCGGATTGAGACAATTGTGTAAGTGTTTGGAGGTTGGCGATATGTAAGACTGACTGGAGATTTAGCCTGTTTTGGCAACAATAATTTACACACATAAACACACACACACACACACACATACACAAATATACGCACAGAGGAAGGAGGGTGAATGAAAGAAACATTAAAACGACTAACGTCAAATAAGTCAGCGTCGAATCAGTGAAAATAGGGAGGTGGCACCAAGCTACTATGTCAAACCGACCCATACCCTTATTCTCTATACTCTGTGTTCAAATTCAACATCAGCTTTACTTTTCATAAATTCGAGGTTAATATAACAAACACCAGTAATCTGCACCATTTGATCCCATTTATTGACGGATTACTGCCTGCAGAACCTTGAAGCATTTCACCCCTATTGGTTTTGGCAGTGGTGGTAGTTGTAGTAGTGGTGGTAGTTGTCTACTGATTGAACTGAGGGAGTTTATATTTCCATTGTTATTTCACATTGCTGATACTACCTGTGAGCTGCTACTCCTGCCCAACCTAAAGGAGGTACTCCAGTCCTGGGTCTCAAAGGGCCGGTTACCTGGTTTCCAAGCTGTATAAATGACCAAGATCACAATAAACCAACCCGAAAGGGACGCAAATCCATCACAATGCAGCTCCTTTGCAACAGATTATGTGAAATAAAAAGTTTTGGTCAAGAACACAACGCTCATACCAGTGAGGGAATCGAAACCATGATCTTGCGATAATCAGTGTAACAGTCTAACCACCAGGCTGCATGCCTTCACATATTTCTGACATAAATGTCACCATTTTTCAGTCTCAGAGCAGAACATCATTTCAGAATGTGAGGAGCTGAAATAGACACTGCAAGACATCGAGTACAACGCTCAAATCATTTCAGAAGTTCACTGCCCTTGACAGTTACTTATTTTGTCGACCTGGAAAGATGTATAGCAATGTTGACTGCTACGCGATTTGAACACATGCCGCAGAGTACTAGAACAAGTACCACAAATATTCTGTCCAACGCTCTAAAGATTCAGCCAATATTAGACAGCTAAGTAAGGCAGGGAGCTAGCTGAGTCGTTGGCAGCCGGGCGAAATGCTTAGCAGCATTTCGTCCGGTATTTACGTTCTGAGTTTAAAACCAGCCGAGGTCGAGTTTGCCTTTCACCCTTTCGGGAAAAAATAAGTACCAGTTGAGCACTAGGATCGATGTAATAGACCAACCCCCTCTCGAAATTGTGGCCTCGTGCCAAAATTTGAAACCAGTATTGGAAAGCTAAGAAAATGTGGTGTAGCAGCAGAATCGGTAGCACGCCGGACAAAATGATTAGCGGTAATCCGTCCGGTCTTTACGTTATCAGTTGAAATTCTTCCGAAGTCGACTTTACCCTTCATCCTTTCAGTGTGTATAAAGTACGCACAAGTGAATCACTTGGGGTTCAATTTAATTGACTATCCCTCTGTCCACAAATTTATAGTAGAAAGGCATTCAGAAAGTTAAGTAGTTATTGAATTGATAGGTTCAGTGCAACAACTTTAGATACAGTCTTGCAATATCTTGTTTCAAGTCTTTACTTTCTGAGTTCAAATCCACCTGAGGTCAATTTTGCATTTCTTTATCCCAGGACAAATAAATAAAATACCAGACAAGAACTGGGATTGATATAATCAACAAACTCTCTCCTCCAAATTTCAGTTCATTTCCTGAGTAAGAAATCTCTCCAAGAAAGCTAACAGGGATATGAAGCTAACGGAAAACATTAAACTCTCAACCACATACTTAACATATTCAGTCGGAGTTTTACGGTCCTGGGATCGAAGCCTTTCATATCAGCTGCACCATTCATCGTTTGTGGTCGAGGCCGTTCACAGTAGTTCTTTACTAAAATTTGCACAAATTACTACAGAAGGATTTAGTAATGGCACTAATACTTTATGTACCAAATACATTTTGAAAATGTTTTTTTCCCATTTCTCGCTGTCGTTCTACTAGCAACCCTGACCAATAGGAAAATGTTTTCTCGAATACTATACACTCTGCCTGAAAGTGACTCGCACATACCAATACACAAATGCATTCAAATGCACACCAACACACAAAATAGCAACACATGCACGCATATATTTACACGCATGAAAAGCACATATACGCATATATAGACCCACACTCATATATATATACACAGACACACACGTAGTCGCACACTCACAGAAATACTTTAAAGTAGTTGTGCTAATTAGCCGCAATTCGGAATAGTTATCGTCTCTTGTCATGCTGTCCTCATCAACATAATAGTTTCTTTGCAAATTCATCGTGACTTTTGCAACTTAAAAATAAACAAGAAAAAAAAGACAAGCAAAAATGCATAACAGAGAATAAACAAAAAAAAACAAAACAAAAAAAATAGAGGAATGTATGTTAGTTCGATTTCTCTAACAATGATGAAACGCTAAGCCACAACAGTGTATAGCTTCAGGCTAAATAAATATCAACATGAATAGGTCGAACAGAAGAGACAGTAACGTCTGGTACAATAAGAATGTGCGCGCAGCATGTTTTCCTAACCTTTTACTAACCACACAGAAGTCTATTATGCTTTTTCTTCGATTGCAGTTGTATTAAATTTCTTCTTTTTTTTAATATTTATTTTCAGTGCAGTTTAATGTGTTAAATTCGAAACGTTTGTGTAACAAGTCTTTTTTTTTCATCTTTCAAAGACTATATTTTTGTGTTTTATAAATAGACTTTATTTTTTTTGTCGAAATCTCTCAATAATAATAATAATAATAATAATAATAATAATGATAATAATGATGTTGATGATGATAATTTTTGAGTATGGTACATCGCATTTGTAACTTGTTTTGACATTTAAAAAAATGGTAAATTGTCATGCAACGGTGAAGCTGTCGAAGACCATATTATATCATCATCCTCACTGAAGACAAAGAGAGAGAGAGAGAGAGAGGAAGAAAGGGAGAGAGAGAATGAGGAAGAAAAAAGACATGAAACGATAAACTCGTGATGGTCTACGTCAGTGTGAATTAGATTAGAAAATATAAACGAAACTGATATATAATGGCCGTTCCTAAAAAAAAAAAAAGAAGCGAAATGATCGAATAATTTGTACAAGGGGGTGAGGGGAGAGATATAATTTAGGTAAAAAGTTTATAACGATGGAAATTGTGAAAAAAGAACAAAATTTAAAAAGCGCTGCCCAAGCAGAAAAAAGTGATGAATAGCATTAGAATATAGGGTAAGAAAAAAATCGAAGAAAGGAAAATAACCAAGCAGCAAAAGGAGTTCGTAGTGCTGTAGGAGAGTATTAGAGGGGGAAAATTATGATAAATGAATGGGAAGAATCGCGACGATAATGGGATTTTTTTTTTGTTAGACATACAGAAATATATAGGTTGCTCGAAAGTTTTTTGAAGAAGAAAAAAAGCCCTGCATATACATACATTGGAAATATGTTTACATACATATATAGACTTAAGAGCATTAAGCCTAAAGCAGTTAGAGATGTACACTCAAGTACACGCAAGGGTATCCAAAAGAAAACGATTTGCTGAGAGATTAACCGCGAAGTTAAAGTTGAGAGACAATATGTGTACGTAATGAGTTTGTAAATACACACATACACACACACACGCACAGATATATGTATATATATATGCATACATATACGTATATATGTATACATACGTAAATATATATATATATATATATATATATATATATATATATATATATATATATGTAAATATATTTATATATTCAGATATATGTATGTATATATATACATATATATATACATATATATATGTATACATACACACACGTATATCTATCTATCTATCTATCTATCTATCTATACACACACACGCACACACCCACAGACACACACACACATATATATACAGATACTTGAATGTATATATTTATATATATGTGTGTGTGTGTGTGTGTGTGTGTGTGTGTGTGTGTGTGTAGTGTTGGATGGTATATATACGTGAAGTAGTTTATGTTCTCAGGTTACGAATATAAGTCACGGTTTGCTTTCTAAACCGGGTGGTGTGCACTGTCCGTGATCAAGGCGCAGAACCTCTGAACCATATTTAATGTAAAACGAGGTGAAAGACCATCTGCGCTTGATGAAATAAGTGAGCAATGATATTTGCTTGAATCTGACATTATTTGTGAATACTTATTGTATTCTCTAAAACACTGAGCAATTACTTTTCCTGTTACTCTATTTTAACAACTTTACGTCATAGCAATCAGCCCTTACCTATATCAACATCTGAAGAATTCACCAAACAATTAATATTAACCTAGAATTTAGTCTGCTGTCTAATATGGCGGTAAGCGTTTCATAGAGAAGTAATTTTGTTTCAAATAAAAAATATAGGGAGAGATGAATATCAATTTTTTTGTATTTGAAGAAATACGAATATAATCTCAAGAGACTTTAACTTTTAGAAAATAGTTTAATGTGAATGTTTCTAGTATCAGCTTGAGCAGAAATTGTAGAAAACTTTATGGTCAGTGTGTTAATTATCTCAAGTTTAGCTCCAAGGAAACTTCTCTTATCTCGTAACAAAGACTCACTGCTTTTTGACAACTATTGTTTGGTATAGTTAGTACTGAGTAATATTTACCAATAGATGTAGTAAAGCAATCTTGTGCAAATGACTGATTAATAGAACTTTCTGGACAGTTTGATAACAATGGTTTTAGATATCTTCTTACTTCTTATTTGTATAATCCCATCTCAAGATTAAGATAATAAATCTTCCTTTAAAAAGAATAAAGAAAGAATTTTAATTTCGTCAGACGTTTTCTAAATTTACGATTATTGAATTATAATTCATTTTGGAATATTTGTTTTCTTTTCTGTAAACAAGTTCTGAACTAATGGTTGTGTATCAACTTCCGGTATCTCGAAACACGCGATATATAAATAAATTTCCAGTTGCTTTCGAAAACTATTAGTTCTTTAAACAGATGTATATCGCTGCCTGTTTCAGTCAGAATCACACTTTCCTATACCGAGTTAATGTTGTAGACAAATACCGATAAATACACCGTAATGTACGTCAAACCCGATACGAAACTAAATGATTGTTAAACAATTTCATACATCAACTGCGATCTTTATTTGCAAGCAAAATACGGCAAAGTTAATTAATTTAGAACCGATATATCTTTCGAGTTATCTGCACCTTATAACTGCCCCGAGATACCATTGAAGTATACGGTCACAGATATAGAGATTAATGGGCATTTGCCGTGTATGAACAGTCATGTTCAAACGTATTATGTATATCTATGCGGAATTCAAAAAATCTGTGTCTGTGTACATTTAAATGAAAACAAGGTATGTGTACGAGAATAAACGTAGATGGATTTTTAAAGCCACATATTATCTAATTAGGTAACGTGAATATGTTGTGGATGACAGGTCAAAGATGCGTACATCAATGTGTTCCCTGCCTCAGTGTGTGAGCGAAACTGAATAATAGTACATACATACGTACATACAAATATACATACATACATACATATATGTATATATATATACACATACATGCATGTATATATATATATATATATATATATATATATATATATATATATATATATATATATATATATATATATATATATATATATATATATATATATATTTATATTTATATATATATATATGCATATATACTTCTCTCTCTCTCGTTCTGTCTGTCGGTCTGTCTGTCTGTCTGTCTCTCTCTCTCTCTCTCTCTCTCTCTATATATATATATATATATAGAGAGAGAGAGAGAGAGAGAGTGAGAGAGAGAGGGCGGGAGTGCAAGCGGGAATTAGAACTGGTTTTCTGAGACATTTGTGACAAGGGTGAATGTCTTTTTGCCAATGTATTGTGTGTATGAAATATTGGACAGTAAAGAATTAACCTCGTTGCTCAAGCATCAGGCTTTTCTGACGTCTCCCTTTCTAATTGATTTATAGAAGATTCCATTTCTTTCTTTCAAAGATTCTTCTGTAATTCATAGCGTTAACTTAACAAATTGAGAATGGCAAAGGCTACCATTGAGTTGATTATAACATAAAGACTATGTTAATGGATGCCAACGGCTCCTCATAAAAAAAAAAAAATAATTTTCAAAAAAACTTAACAATCTTCCACTATTGAAATTCTTTCAATATTATTCTTTAATGAAAGTGATGGACGTCATTTGTACGCTAAAGAGATCTCAAGCAACAATAGATCATTTGAAGTCGCCCGAGTCTCTGATTTTATTTCCAGCTGTGTTTACAATCAAGGCATCAATGTCGACCAGTTACAGGTCCCCTCTCTTTAATTTAGTCTTCACATCCGTAGAGAAACTTCGCACGTCACTGTACTAACCCCTATTAGTCTTTGTTCCTTCCGAGGGAGTTTCCTGTCAAATTGCTTCTTATTTATTTATTTTTTTTTGTTATCAAGTGTAATATATTAATTTTCGCATATTTCCCGTCGTTCTTTTAAAATTATTTTTTGAAGGAATCTGAAACAACATAGTTAGCAACAGAAGAGTGAATGATAGCAGTTGCAAACTAGATTTGCGTTTTAAAAAATTAGATTCATTACTTTAAACGTCATATCGTTTAAACTCCACATTACAAGGAAAAAAGTAATGCATATATAGCGACAAGAAACCAGATTATAAAATTTCTGGCATATATCCATCAATAGTATAAACTGCATAAGGCGGCGAGCTGGCAGAAACGTTAGCACGCCGGGCGAAATGCTTAACGGTATTTCGTCTGCCGCTACGTTCTGAGTTCAAGTTCCGCCGAGGTCGACTTTGCTCTTCGTCTTTCGGGGTCGATTAAATAAGTACCAGTTACGCACTGGGTACGATATAATCGACTTAATCCGCTTGTCTGTCCTTGTTTGTCCCCTGTACGTTTATCCACTTGGGGTCAATAAAGAATTAAGAATCTTTAGCACGCCGGGCGAAATGCTTAGCGGTATTTCATCTGCCGCTACGTTCTGAGTTCAAATTCCGCCGAGGTTGACTTTGCCTTTCATCCTATCGGGGTCGATTAAATAAGTACCAGTTACGCATTGGGGTCGATATAATCGACTTAATCGGTTTGTCTGTCCTTGTTTGTCCCCTCTGTGTGTAGCTTCTTGTGGGCAGTTAAGAAATAAGAAACGTTAGTACGCCGGGTGAAATGTTTCGCGGTATTTCGTCTGCTGCTACGTTCTGAGTTCAAATTGCGCCGATGTCGATTTTGCCTTTCATCCTCTCATGGTCGATAAATTAATTACCAGTCGCGTACTGTGGCCAATCTAATTGACTGCCTCCCCTCTCCCAAAATTTCGAGCCTTTTGACTAGAGCAGAAAAGAATTTTATATACTGTATAAGGAGGGGGCTTGGTAGACTCGTTAGTACGCCAGTATTCCGTACGTCTTCACGGTCTGAGTTCAAATTCCGCCAAGGTCGACTTTGGGTTTCATCGTTTTCGGCTCGGTAAAACAAGTACGAGTTGAGTACTTGGGGGGGGGGGTTATGTAATCGACTGGCCCCTTCTCCCCAAAATTGCTGCTGTCCAAAGGAATGTGTATAAAAGACAAAACGACAGCCAGTCAACTGCTATGAAGCAGGAAAGTCTACTAGCCCCTACCTCTCTATATATTTAATACTCAATATTTCATATATTCAATAAGACATTCAATACTTCATTTCATTTTACTATTTAGATTATATATTCCATATTCTATATCCCACATTAATTTTATAAGAATATAAATAAAACATAAAAAACAGACAAATTTGGAATTATTTTAAATAATATATTCCTCTATACACTATCATACAAACCCCATTTTCTATTTTTTATTTCTATTTATATATTTATATATATGTA
>NC_068981.1:185479890-185480774 GCF_001194135.2 Octopus bimaculoides
TATATATATATATATATATATATGTATGTATATATATGTATGTATATCTATGCATGTATACATATATGTATATATGTGCGTGTGTGTGTGTCTGGGTTTGTACCTCACACACACACACACACACAAACTTGTGTGTGGGGTACAAACACACGAATGTTTGACAACCGATGTTGCTGCGTTTACGTCCTCGTAGGAGCCGTTTGGCAAAACACACCGATATAATACGTGCTACGCTTACAAAGAATAAATCCTGGAATCGATTTCTTCGACTAAATGCGATGCTCCATCATGTCCGTAATGACATGACCGAAACAAGGAAAACAACATAAAACTATGCCATTTTTATTCCGAGCTAGTATATATATGCAAATATTATATTATAAAATAAAATCAGGAAAATTACATCAAAAAAATCACCACAGAAGATAAACGTGAAAATATTGTATTAATAGATAGATTTATAAATATATAAAGTATGATTATTTAAGAAGTTTAAGACTTTCAAATATTTTACTAGTAAGTTTAAAATAGCTTACTAGTAAGGTATTTTAAACTTTTAAACTTTTTAAATAATTATACTTTATATATTTATACATCTATATATTAATACAATATTATTTTGACGTTTATCTCCTGTGATGATTTTTTGATGTAATTTTCGTACAATTATTTTATAATATAATATATAATCGCTGTTTTTAAATGTCTAAATACCTTTAAATTTTTAGACATTTTCCTACCAAGAGCACTTATTAGAAATTCAGTATATTGTATTCTCATTGAATATATTTGATTAACGATATATATACATATATACATCCACACACACAAACACAAACACACAAACACACACACACACACAGACACAGACACACACACGCATA
>NC_068981.1:185480886-185485596 GCF_001194135.2 Octopus bimaculoides
TATATATATATATATATATATATATATATATATATGGGGGTGTCAAGTATGACTGTTTGTCCATGGATTTGCAAGAATACGAGACGAACATGAAATGTTATTTTTTTTTTAGAAATATAGAATCCAGTGTTCTGTAGTTATATCAATCAGCAATATATATTTGTATATGCATGTATTTGTCTGCATGTGTGTATGCGTATATATACACACTTTTGGATGTTGTGATACGTTTTTATATACTCACACACACCCACATACATACATATGCGTACGTACATGCATTTATAAGCATACATATCGACATATATATATATATATATATGTGTGTGTATATGTACAGGTATGTATACATATATATATATATACACACGTGCATATATATATGAGCGTATACATACATACACCCACACACATATGTATGTTTGTGTGTATATATGTATATATATGCATATAAAAATATATACCTTAGTATTTTGTCGTTTATATATTTGTGCTTTATACAGAAAGACGATAAATAGCGTGTCATATGTTGACACTATGAGCCAAGAATGTCTAAAATACAAGCGGAAAATAGTCTAAAATGCAGGAAGAATAATAATATCAGCAGCAACGATAACAGAAGCTCTAACAGGAACAACAATAGCGACTACAACAAGAGTAACATTAACAGTAATAATAGAATCATCGCTAACAACAAGAAAACAGTAGCAAGAGCAAAATATCAATTAGAAATGATCACGATTAATAATATCGATACAAGAGACAAGAAGTAAAAAAAAAAATATTGCAGTCGAACGAATAAAATCCTATAGAAGCATGAAAAATAATGAAACAATTAATGGTGATATCAGTATGTTTTCTGGTTTTCTTTTTTATCTTTTCTTTTTAACCTCAATAACAATAACAGCGCAAATCGGAGCCAGAGTGGTCGTCAATGTAAGCAGGACTGTTTCACTATTATGAAACAATAATACAGATAAACGTTCTCTGAAAAGACATTGAATAAGGGTATAGTGGGTTAATGGAAAACTTTAAATAATATTTAGATGCTGCTGCTACGCTTTTATTTATTCAGTAACTTAACGATGTGCGTTCACCTTAAACAATAAACAACATAAGTGCGAGCTCTGGCTATGAAGATAACATATGATTCTCGATGTGATAGTATATAGTATAAATGTGATAAAGTCTAATAGCAAATTAAAGAAAAAATAAAAGATATTTATTATAACTGTATAGCACCTTTGTTACAATATTTCTCTTGAAATACAATGGCTTTGTATCAATTAATATTCAATATCATGAAGAATATGGCAAAATAATTTTGCTGATATTAAGCTGGTGTTTCGAACGAAAATTAACATGAAATTATGATTGAAGTTTTTAATTTAGATTATTTTAAAGCTTCTGTCATAAAACCACGGGCGGCCAAAGCAGAATGGCATCAAAAAGGTTAATATTGCTACGTTAGAAAGATCTCAATATTACAATAGAAAGATGGGATTAAGATTGTGTGACACCTTTGTCTTTACAAAACAGTCGATATATAAAATCAAATAATGAGAAGGAAACTCCCGTCTTTCAGTTCGAGCCACACTGTGAAGTTAACTATCAATCTGTGGAATACACTGCCTTCAGTTGTTTCCAGATAGCTGTTGTTTCAACGCAGGTCATGCTTCGTCCAGTAGACATAATCTCAAGGCGATCTAGTCGAGATATTTGTCTGAAAATTTCATTTCCCAACAATCTGGGCCAGCGTTCCATCAACTCGATTTGTTAAGTCTCTATCTTTCATTGAATAAAACAGAACTGACCGAAATACATATTAAGCGCTATTAATTGCTAGCTTGACAAACACATATACACTCACGCGTATATATACACACATTCTACATAATCCGCTAAGTTATATGTAAGTAAACAAACCATCACTGGTTATCAAACGGTAGTAGACGAAAAATACGCTACACACATGCACAGACGCATACACAAACATATACACATCTATATTGGTGTATACATGGATCTATCTATCTATCTATCTATCTATCTATCTATCTATCTATCTATCTATCTATCTATCTATCTATCTATCTATCCATCTCTCTCTCTCTTTGTCTGTCTGTTTGTCTGTCTGTTTGTCTGTCTGTTTGTCTGTCTGTCTACCTGTCTGTCTATCGAACAACAACAATAGCACACACAACACTAACGACAACACCTCAAAAACAAACACACCCACAATGCTCACTGACCTCAACACGAAAAATACGGAGTTGATGGAATACATCAACACATAAACAAACTTAGCATACGAAAACATAGAAACCTCGAAACTTGAAGGCCATCGTCATAGCGGCTGGTTTCCGTCCCGTCTTCCGTGGCTGGATAGCTGCCTTGTACAGAGGCATCCGTTCGGTAATTCGCCTGAATGGGCATCTATCGAGACCTTTCGACATTGCACGTTCGGTCCGCTCTCGTCGCTTCTGTACGTATTGACTCTCGAGCTAGTACTGCGGAAGCTGGCGTCACTGAGGGGCATCCGGCGAGAATTGGGATGCGGGACGAGCGTGTCCGCATACGCGGACGACGTCGCCGTCATCGTGCCTAGCCAGGAGCATATCGAGCTGGTCGGCGATGCACTGAAAGACTACGAAGCGGTAACAGAAGCGAAAATCAACTGGGAAAAGTCAGTGGGATTGCTGCTCGGCACCTGGAGAAGCAAGCCCATGTTGTTTACCTGCGCCTCTGTCGTGGGACGCTGGACCGACGGCTCGGTCGAGTTGCTCGGGGTCTGGTTGGTCCGGACCTCCAAAAGGAGAACTGGAACGAGGTAACGAGTAAGGTGGCCACTCTCGCCCGGCAATAGTTCGAGAGGAAGCTGTCCTTAAAAGGTCGGGCTGAGGTGGTGCACATGTCCATCGCGTCCGTCATCTACTACCGCCTGACCGTCGTGCCTTGTCCCAGCTCTAACATCACCAAATTGGAACGCATTCTCTTCTGCTTCTTGTGGAAATGAAGCGTTCCGACGGTCAGGTGATCCATTTGCTGCCAACATCCGTTAAAAGGCGGGCTGGGCATGCTGTGGTTGATGATGCGCAGACATGATGCGCAGACACGCGCTGAGACTGCCACATCTCCGGCTCTACGTAGGCAACAGTGAACAGTGAACAGGTGTGCTCGCCGTTTGTGACCGAACTGCAGTCATGGATCAAAAAGAGGCCGACGAAGGGCGTTTGGCACCGCGAATGTCGAGTTGCTCTCAAGCAACTATGCCGTCCCGGGTCGACCTCGAGCGACTGCAACACAACCAAAGCATTCTATGGAGGATTAGTGTGGAGGGGAGGTACGACGACGATCTCGGGGCGAACCTGGGCGTTGACGAGGAATACTTGACCCACCTGTTCAAGAAGGCCTAGCAGTGCTAACGAAAAGCTCCACCCGTTCGGGATAAGCTCTACAGGCATGGGTCAAGAAACACGGGGCCCAACTTGCTCGAGATGCGGTCAGAACAACGAAACTGTTTTGCATGCACTCGTACAGTGTCCAACCATTTCCGACTTGTGGGCCTATGTTGAACGACTGCTATCACGCCTGGGACGAGTCAGTTTATCAACCGAGTCTATCGTGAATATTGTCGCGCCTCCTTTCTTGAAACGGGAAGGAAGAGCCATTTTCATCGTACTTGTGGCTATGGCGAAAGAATGTGTATGGTGGATGCGTCTGAAACGTCTAGAGTAAACACTTTCCTCTCTAATGAATCTCTCATCAACTTCTTCAAGTATCATTTGAAAAGGAAGGTGAGAGTAGAGAGGGAAGTTTTGTCTAGTGAATGTTTCAATAAAAGATGGGTGAATGTAGCAAGAATGGCATGTGTGAATGACAGAGACACATAGAACATTATAATCGTATGAACCAGAAAAAGAAAGGAAAAATGAGTCAGTTACTGTAATGTGCTTTTTGCATGACGTTATTGCCTGAGGTTACCGTGGTCTTTTCCGTAGGTTTTTCTTTCCAGAGATAAACTTAATCTGTTTTCCCTTTTACATTATGACATTTCTGTGATACACGATCCCTATTAATCGGCTTTCTCCTTTTCTTTTTCCTTCTTTCCATGATCCCTTTTGATCGAAATTCTACCCCTATTATTTTTCTTCTCTTCCCAAAAAGAAAAGCTCTACTTTGTATTTTGTCCCCTCTGTGTTCAGCCATGTGTGGCTGACAAAGAAACATATATATCTATCTATCTATCTATCTACCTATCTATCTATCTATCTATCTATCTATCTATCTATCCATCTATCTATCTATCTATCTACACACATATACATATTTACAGGCATATGTATGCGTATATGTATGTTTATACGTGCGTTTATATATGTACACATACATATGTGTGTGTGTGTGCGTGCGTATGATTGTATGTGTATATGTCTTTGTACGTATGTGTGTGTAGGTATATTTGTGTTTGCACGAGTGCCAGTATGTATATGTGCGTCCGTGTGTGTAAGTTGAAAATTTGATTTCAAGACGTGTTTCATTATTATAAAAGTACAATAACAAAAAAGAATCTCACTTTATTTTTTTATTTTTCGCTGAAGTCGTCGCAATTACCGCTTCACACTCGTCAACTTTGTTATTAGCATGAACATCATCCATTAATCCAACTCTACTCTCAACCTTCTATCCTCCTCCTCCTCCTCCTCCTCC
>NC_068981.1:185486080-185487003 GCF_001194135.2 Octopus bimaculoides
TATATATATATATATATATATATATATATATATGCACATACAGAGCCAGCGATAGCATGGAGTAATCGTATTTTAATTCAGCTTACAGTTAAGTGACACTATCCCATCTTTCCTTTCTTTTCTTCCCTTTACTTTCAATTCTCTTCTCTTCCTCATCCATTTGCTCTTCCACTTCTCTGTTTAGTTTCTCTACCCTCATTTCCCTTTTCTCCCACCTTCCATATAACGTCTCCCACTTTCTCTCTTACTGTGTCTTTCTCTCTCTCTCTCTCTCTCTCTCTCTCTCTCTCTCTCTCTCTCTCTCTCTCTCTCACTCTTTCTCTTTCTTTCTCGCATACGTACATGCTTCCTCGTTTTCTCCCGCTCTCTCTATTGAAATTCTTTTCGTCTTTTACGAACAGGTAAATGTTTTCAGATAAACTAACTGTAAACATTGCGTACAGCAGCTTTCATATGAAAGATTCTATTAAAAGTAATCAAGTACAGACAAGTCACTGGGGGAGCAATACTTCTGCCTCTATAATCTAGTTATCATATAATGTCTTCAACAATGGCGGCATTCGAAATTTATTGGTGGCCGTACAGCAATCTCTCTAGAGTCAACGATACTATTAAACAAGTGACGTGAGATCTAACAATATCTTGCCTTTAGCTTCCTTATTTTTCTTCTTTTCTTGCTATATAATTTACGTTTTATTTTATTATACTTTAAATTATGTTCTTTTATTTTTGTAGTTTTGCATTTGTTTTGCATTTTATGATTAACAATGTGAAAGCTAAGTCACATTATACCTATGTATATAAGTACGTACGTTTGCAAGCGTGTATACATATGTGTGTATGTATGTATGTATGTATGTATGTATCTATCTATCTATCTATCTATCTATCTATCTACCTATATATGTATATATATATATATA
>NC_068981.1:185494103-185495111 GCF_001194135.2 Octopus bimaculoides
GGTCCCCTTCCCTAAAAATTTCGGGCCTTGTGCCGAGAGTAGAAAAGAATAATATTTTCGTACAAGGCGGCGAGCTGGCAGAATCGTTAGTACGTCGGACGAAATGCTTAGTGGTATTTAGTCTGTCTTTATGTTCTGAGTTCAAATCCCGCCGTGGTCGACTTTTCCGTTCATCCTTTCGAGGTCGATAAATTAAGTACCAGTTGCGTACTGGGTCGATCTAATCGACTGGTCCCCTTCCCTAAAAATTTCGGGCCTTGTGCCGAGAGTAGAAAAGAATAATATTTTCGCACAACTTGAAAGCTATATTTATCCCATAAATTATGGGCTCAACACATATATTCATTAGCGCACGGCTGACGTATAGATGTTTCTCATATGCATTTTAGGTGGATTCATAGTTCCGTTTACTCAGTTGATTTATCGATTGTAAAAATGGAAGACTTTCACAAAATAATATCATCTTCAGATTCCGAGCAGTATGTCAGTCAGAATAGCTGGTGTATTTGAATTAACCGAGCATAAGAAGCATATTGCACCCGTATAAGTAATTCCTTAATAATTATCTATCTATCTATATACCTTTTTCCCCCAATCATTCGCCATTTGGACCGTCAAACTCTACAAGTTTTTTTAAAATTATCTCTCTGTTTATTTTCTCTTATTCGTTTCTACTGAAGAGCGTAAGATCGAAACGTAAAAGACGTTTTCATTTTCCCCGTCAAACTAATACACTTGTTTGTTGTTCATTTACCTGTCTTCGTCTTTTATTCTATAAATTTCAAATACATACATACATACATACATGCATGCATATCTACACACACACGCATATATATATATGAGGCGTTCTACACGGTTTCCGTCTAAAAGATTCATTCACAAGGCATTGAATCACCGGGTCTCTAGTAGAAAACTTCTGTCCATGATGTCGCACAGTGGCATTGAATAATCCCTTATTAATAAGTAACTAACTAACTAACAATACATATATATATATATATATAT
>NC_068981.1:185495121-185497995 GCF_001194135.2 Octopus bimaculoides
AGAGAGAGAGAGAGAGAGAGAGAGAGAGAGAGAGAGAGAGATAGAGATCAAGTGACTGAAGAAAAAACTTCTGAATGTGCAAAAACGAATCATCTTCGCTATGGTAAACGAATATAAAAATGTCTGATCCGTTTATTGGTAATTGGGTGACAATGTGAAAACCCCGGTACGGTAATGGGACGTAATGGCAGATAATGGTTGTACATCCAACTCGCATGAGTGACTTGTGTTTCCAAGTGTGTGTGTTTGTGTATATATGTGTGTACGTGTATACCTATCTGCGTATAAGAATTCTACGTCTGAGACTGCGTGCTCATTTAAACCTTTTGAGACCGTTTTTTTTCTTTACGAGTTTCCCGACAGGCAATCGTATAATGGCTTCCGTGGACTCGTAGGAAATGATCACCATATTTATACATACATATATACATACATATCTGTATGTGTGCGTTGCTTATAATTTACAGTAGAAAATTAGCCAATGCACAATGTACTGCATAATTACATTAATGTGTCTGCTGTCATCTACTGTTATTATTTTTCATGAATGGCCAATCTGTTGGGCTGAAATAAAAAGCATATCTCGCTTCAGTATGGCGTCCTGACTTCATTTTACACAAATCTTATCTACGGTAAAGGAACAGTAATGCAAAAGTGAAATAAGAACCATTTTTCATAAGAGAAGCCATCTGGTTTTAACTTCAAAGTATTAAAGTTAAATTGAATTTTTTTTCCTTTTTTGTTCTCTCTAAAACACAAGTTTCGCTTAAATTGTAATTTGCCGGTATTTCTAGCAAGTCTTTTGTTGTTCGAAAAAATAGTTCATATTCCATGTACTCGTACTTCGTATTTTTTTGTTGTACACGTTTCATGACCTCCTGTGCCCACATATGCATATATATATATACGTGTAGATGTAAGTATGTATATATACGTCTAAATGTAAGTATGTACATATGCATATATATATATATATATTACAGACAAGAAAGCAAATTTCGAACGCAAACGCATTATAGCCGTGGAAAGTGAAGAACGAATACCATTAAGTTAAATGGCCCGCTGACAACAATCACCGTCAAATTAAATACTAAATAATAATAACTTTTGGAATGCGAATGTACTCAGCTGGTATCTGAGGGGTACGAGTTCAAGTCCCGTATCCTCCTGCCGACAACTTTTTTCCATCTCATAAGAGTAAAATACCCAATATCTCTGCTGTTTTTGAGGCTCTGCTGCGTTTGAAATTTACTTTCTTGTTTGTAAAATACGAAACACATTCGACACTTCCAAAATTTGTTTACAAAACTTTGTCGCATAAATATATATGTAGACAGATACATAGATTTTTATATAAATAGATAGAAGTTGAGAGCGATATCGATAAATGCATACATATAAATATGTACACACATACACACGTACGCGTACACACATATATATATGTATATGTAAGTGAACATATTAAGCATTAAATTACATGTAAAAAATATATTGACCATGACGGAAAGGACGTTTTCTGTTTAATATCCTTTCAGTTTCATTTTGCATAAAAAAAATACGGCAAAAGCAATGAACAATTACTGAGTTCAATCTGACAGCATCGATTTAGAAGAAAAATACTCGTATATAACACTGAATTGACACGATTGTTGCCTGTCTAGTATTTTAATTGCCTTCAGTTGGATAGCAAAATCACCTTATTGGATACATTATTCATTATCACGACATATTGAATATCAACGCAATCAAGATCTTTGAAGGGGTCTTCAACATGGGAGCTCATCCATCATCTTCAGATGGATGCAGCGTTACCAGCTACAAAAGCATTCTTAGAAAATCCTCCACGTCGACGAAGGTAGTACAAGAGGCATTCTAATGTGTAGATACTACATACAAAATGCCAATCGCTCTGAATGCATGATATAATAATAGGTAAAATTAAATCCATCCTCTTTGTTGCGCAATTAATTTTCAGACCTTAAGTATAGTCTTTATTCTCCCATCTCTAGCTATTCAAACTCATTATGCCACATTGAATCTAATAACACTGCAAAAAAAAAAAAAAAATCAGAGAAGAAGAAAACAAAAATGCAAAAACAAAAAACAACAAATATTAAATATTAAGAATTCTAAAAAGAAAATTTAATTGGTGAATATATTATTCGTGGGGATTCTTGTTTCCAGTATAATGACTGTGATTGCGTAAGAGAAAGAATGCACTATTTTATTGTAAACAGACAGACAGACACACACACACACACACACACACACACACACACACACACACACACACACACACACATGCACACACACATGCACGTAGCACCATGAACAAGAATGGCGAAAATCACATCATGATTACACAATTCATTACCTACGCTATTTATGTTTGTATGTATGCCATTATCAAGTTTATTTCAAAATTTCTCACCAATAGACAAAGAACCGGGTTCTAACCTACATCTAAGGCTCTTTCATTGGAATTTCAATATCAACAACATGGTATTTTTGTTTCTATGTATGTATGTATGTATGTATGTGCAGATTTGTATGTTTTATGTATGTATTCTCATGCATATAGTTGCATATCTAGACATGGTCATATATATTTAAATGAGAAACTTCTGGAAAGTTTTACAGATTTTTACAGTTCCAGTGATGGATTCGATCCGTAGTCTTCGGATTAGCTTTCTCCTTTCTGGTCCTGAGAAGCCCAATTTCTCAAGATTTGTATTTAAGCAGTGTGTTACATACCCCAGTGCCCCAATAATTACAGGTATAAACCTGAACTTGTAATCTTGATAGAGTAACTGCAGATTTCTCAATAGTTCAGGATAGGTGTCCTCGTTTTCACTCATATGCATATATGCA
>NC_068981.1:185498005-185502291 GCF_001194135.2 Octopus bimaculoides
TATATATATATATATATATATATATATATATATATATATATGCGTGTATGTGCGTATGTACATACATATATGTAAATATATGTATTGTTAATGCACGTATGTGCGTGTGTACATTTATGTCTGAAAGTGTCTAAGTGCGTATGTAGATTGTGCATTAGTACGTACGTACGTACATACAGGCATACATATATGCAGTCACAGCTATATATTTCGAAAGCTCTGAAACATGTTATCATCTATTGAGAATAAAATGTCAGTTAATATCTAAATTGACAATTGTTAAGTTCAAATGGATTGTTTTGATGATGAGATGCAAAATATACGTGTCTTGTTTCCCAACTCTAAAAACGAACGTTGTGTCAATAAGCTCTCTCCATTTGATTTAGAACCCCGTTGATTTGTCTGGAGGAGAATATTAATTATGACAAAGTGTATTATGATGCATGTTAAATATGAATATAATCGAGGCAAGAAATGAATACTTCAAGGTTGTAAACAATATGATATAATTGTAAACAATATGATATGGTTGTAAACAAGTATACATTTACAACACCCTTCCTTTGACAATAATAGCCATCTCAATTTAGACCATTTAATTGGAAGTCACAATTACTGCTCCGGGATAACACTCAACTGTGTAGCATGTTACGCTTATCACTGATTCATCTATGATAACAGGAATTGGCGATCAAACGAAGATTATGATTGTGCCACGGAAACGCCCTGCAGGAAGTACCCGCAATGCTCAGCTCCCAGAATGCACTAGCTATCACCTGTGTTTATATCACAGTGCTTTGCGTCCGTGCATTTTTGAAATATATGTTTGGGTACTTGTGGCTATCGGGATGGTAGCAGGAAACGGAACGATGAAACTTCCAAAATCCCTGGATCCTAACAAACGACGCTGACGAGAATATATTCTCTACAAGAATAGGCTCTGAGATGTGTGTGTATGTGTGTCTGTGGGTATGTGTGCGTGTGTGTGCGCGCGCTTTTATGTATGTTTGTGACACGTTCTGCCACTGCTCGACAATCGGCAAAAGGATTAACGGAATAAGTATCTGGGATCGATTTGTTTGACTAAAACCTTTCATGTCGGCAGCGACAGCATGGCCGTAGTCCAATTACATGAAACAAATGAAAGATCATCTCTCGTAAACATCCGCTACCTACTTCATGTCAGTGACACAAAAAAACCCCACAGCACAGTTAAAAGATATCTATGGATGATTGATGAGTGTTCTACAAACTAGAATGCACTTTCTACTCTACATCAATTATTGTTGAAATGGTAGGATATGTATCCGTCTGAATCAAAGAATTGTTAAACATGGATTCCTGGAAAAAAGGAATGTGGCTTCATAATTCATATACGTCATGAGTGGCAATACAAATCTGCAAAGCTTACAATTATGTCATGTTTGAATGTTTGGACGATGCATGTTGAAAACGTGTACTTATAATATATGTATTTATAATATCCTTTCCTTACAACCGTTTCACTCCATTCAGGAAGAGGAAATATAGTCAATACATAAGAACTACAAACTTAACGGGAACAAACTCATGCTTGGTGCGAAGAAAGCGTTCAACGAATTTTCTTTAGCCGTCTTCTTCAATGTTTAATGCCGCAGATATCAGTCTTAAATATCAGGTTATTCTTCTGATCATATTTATTGATGACACTTTTCTTCATCACTAACTACGCGATTAGTTACGCTAAAGCCATTAAAATGACAAAAATAAAAGCAACTAAATAAAATACACGAACTCTCGGCATTATGAACAGAATAAAATTATACTAGGACGAACTTACCCCAGAGCCAAAGTATTTTATTGATCGATTACTGACAAATAAACAGGTTCACTTCGTACTAAGAACAATATCAATGTTAATAATAACGGTTTCAAATTTTGACACAAGGCCAGCGAGTTTGAGGGAGGAGGGTAAGTCGATAACATCGACGTCAGTACTCAACTGGTACTTACTTTATCGACCCCGATAGAATGAAATACAAAGCTGACCTCGGCGGAGTTTGAACTCGGATGGACGAAATGCCGCTAAGCATTTTGCCCAGTGTGCTAACGAATCTGCCAGCTCAATTCAAATGTTTAATAATACGAGAACATATTTTGAAATAGAAAAGGGAGAATTACTTCTTAATATACATATATTTATTTCTTTATTGCCCACAGGAGGCTAAACATAGAAGGGACAAACAAGGAGAGGCAAAGGGATTAACTTGATTACATCGACTCCAGTGCGTAACTGGTACTTATTTAATCGACCCCGAAAGGATGAAAGGCAAAGTCGACCTCGGCGGAATTTGAACTCAGAAAGTAGCGGCAGACGAAATACCTCTAAGCATTTCGCCAGGCGTGATAAAGTTTCTGCCAGCTCACCGCTTTGATTAAAAGGCGCAGGAGTGGCTGTGTGGTAAGTAGCTTGCTTACCAACCACATGGTTCCGGGTTCAGTCCCACTGCGTGGCACCTTGGGCAAGTGTCTTCTACTAAAGCCTCGGGCCGACCAAAGCCTTGTGAGTGGATTTGGTAGACGGAAACCGAAAGAAGCCCGTCGTATATATGTATATATATATGTATGTGTGTTTGTGTGTCTGTGTTTGTCCCCCCACCATCGCTTGACAACTGATGCTGGTGTGCTTACGTCCCCGTAACTTAGCGGTTCGGCAGAAGTGACCGATAGAATAAGTACTAGGCTTACAAAGAATAAGTCCTGGGGTCGATTTGTTCGACTAAAGGCGGTGCTCCAGCATGGCCGCAGTCAAATGACTGAAACAAGTAAAAGAGTTATAGAGTAATATGAGAGAACGTATTTTGAAATGGAAAAAGGAACATCACTTCTTAATATACACATATTACAATCAAATTAGTCAAAATTAATCATCAATCTCCAGTTGCATAAGAAGCTAGCAATAGATACAGTAGACAGTCATTGTTGAAAGATATGGATTCACTGGTGAGAAACGATTGAAATGAGAAGAAGGAGTTTAACGAGGATTCAGTTCCGCAGGAAAGAAATATACTTTGTGCATTACGCCAAAAGTATAAAGTACCATTAGCGATATCTTAGAGATTGAAAGAAAATATCAGAGTTGGTACCTACCAAGAAAAGAAATGATTGTTTGCGAATGTTGTACAAAACTTAATTCTTCTAGGGAAATATTTTACTAACACGTTCTCGCAATTTTTCACTCGAAATTGAAAGATAACAATCTGATCATAATTGGTAGAAAAATATCTAGCACCAAAGAATAAAGCCATTCACAAACCAAGAACATGTGGTGAATTGCATGTTATAATCTAATATATAAAATATATTTCACCAAGATAACAGTAATATGAACAATATTATCAGATGAATATTTAGATGGAACCAGGTGAGCATGAGTATATGTTGGCAACATCTAATTGATGTAGCCAGAAGTGTGATATCCTAAGTGGAATTTGGTTTAGTCTCGATAGATTTGAATAAACCATTCAATTTGATAAATGTTCTTCCACACTCTGAAGTCCCATAATTCATAGTTACAACTGTAATCAAGCTGGCACCCTCGTGGTGCATTATCATAGAGGTAAGCACTTGGGGTAATTGCATTTTCTCTGCTATAATAAAGTTTGAAGGCATCATTTCTCCTGTAATGATGTTTATACTTACAGGGAATACACGATCCTTTTTCCTGGGCGAATTTGAATGTTTACGTGAGAGATTCACAGAAATACACAAAATAACACACAAATTCTAGTAGAAGATCTGGATGTATAGGGCCGGAATATTTACAATAAATTCAGAGAGAACTCATCGACGGCTATGGCCCTTACCCAAGAAGTGACTGTTTGTAAAGTGGGCGTTACGTTTGTTTAAGGGTGGTATGGGATTGATGTGAGTGTGGGAGAGAGTGCTGTAACAGAGGTGTTGTGGAGATCGACTTTTAAACCATTTGTGGATGTGTATGTATATACATGTATGTGTGTGTGTGTGTGTGTGTGTGTGTGTGTTTGTGTGTGTGTGTGTGTGTGTGTGTGTGTATACATGTACGTCAGGGCGTGCCTCTGAGTGCGCGCGTTTCTGCATAATACGTTAGGTGTGATAAAATCTCAGATTGGATTATTAGGAAGTATTGATACTGGAAGATCTGATGTTTACAATCATCATGCATTCTTCCGGAATTTAGCAACAAGTTTACTTTGCTGTCATGTGGACATGAGTGGAAAATTTCCCTTTTAAAGTTTAGGTAGGTGTCAGTGCATAGTGGAGGATAT
>NC_068981.1:185504723-185520493 GCF_001194135.2 Octopus bimaculoides
CTAAAGTTGTTTTTTAACGTAAGCGTGCCCAAACAAGTTGAATGCTTACACAGTGTAGGTTTTACAGACACATCATCCAAACCGACCGGGTGAAACCGGGCTTAGCTGCTAGTATATATATATATATATATATATATATATATATATATATATAATGTGTATGTACGTAGATATATGTATATTTATTTATTTACATATTTGGGTATACACACGTACACACACACACGCACGCACATACATGGAGAGACTCACCCATGTAGGCATACACAAACACGCATTTATGTTCAGAAGTACGCGCTATAACTACAGTTAAGCGACGGTAAACATACATTTACTGACGTTCAGATGTAGTTATATTTACATTAATTCACCACATATTTCAATAAAAAGTTCGGTTCCATTGAAATTAGGCTTCAACTAAATCCACCGCAAATAAGACTTATCTTTGAGAAAAGCTATAAACCGAATACTTTGTCTTTGATGTTACAATACACAAGTTTTATTAGAACTAGCAAGTCGCCTATTACCTTCAGACCCAGCACGATGGTCTCTCACCAAGGCGGCGAGCTGGCAGAAACGTCATCACGCCGGCGAAATGCTTAGCGGTATTTCGTCTATCTTAACGTTCTCGCCGAGGTGGACTTTGCCTTTCATCCTTTTGGGATCGATAGATTAAGTACCAGTTACACACTGGTATCGATGTAATCGATTTGATCCCTTTGTCTGTCCGTGTTTGTCCTCTCTATGTTTAGCCCCTTGTGGGCAATAAAGAAATAAGAAACGTTAGCACGCCGGGCACAATGCTTAGCGGTATTTCGTCTGTCTTTACGTTTTGAGTTCAAATTCCACCGAGGTCGACTTTGCCTTTCATCCTTTCGGGGTCGATAAATTAAGTACAAGTTGCTTACTGGGATCGATCTAATCGACTGGCCCCATCCTCCCACAATTTTGGGCCTTGTCCCCAGAGTAGAAAAGGATGTTCTCTCACCATTATTCGTCATCCTTTCTGCTTCGAAATTTTCCATTTTTTCTTATAAATGATCTTGACATTCCTTTATTTTACATAAAACATTGTTTATATTCTACTGTTGATTTATTGCCATTTATTTACGAGTATTATAAATTTTGGAAGTAAAATATATTTCTGGGAATGAATTACGATTTATAACATTGTTATTATGGGAAATTATTGCTCTACTTTTACGAGTTATCGCTTTACGATCCGTCTCGGGAACAAATTAACTCGTATATCAAGGCATTAATGTACTACAGAAATCATAACTAGTCGCTTCATTGTTGGCAAAGTCCACAAATGCAATGCTCTTACATTTCACATCAGGTAAGTCTTTTTCACACTTGTCTGTCATTGGAAATTCGCGGCAAGTAAAATCTTTTTTCAATATAGGAATATCGAACTGGCGGCGAGCTGGCAGAATCGTTAGCGAGCGAAATGCTTAGCAGTATTACGTCTGTCTTTACCTTCTGCTTTCAAATTCCGCCGACGTCGACTTTGCCTTTCATCCTTTCGGGGTCGATAAATTAAGTACCAGTTGTGTACTGGGGTCGATCTAAACGACTGGCCCGCTCCCCAAAATTTTGGGCCTTGTGCCGAGAGTAGAAGAGAATCAGAAGCACGCCGGGCGAAATGCTTACGGTATTTTGTCTGCCGTTACTTTCAGAGTTCAAATTCCGCCGAGGTTGACTTTGCCTTTCATCCGTTTTGTGGTCGATTAAACAAGTACCAGTTACGCAGTGGGTCAATGTAATCGACTTAATCCCTTTGTTTGTCCTTGTTTGTTCCCTATATGTTTAGCCCTCCCCCCCTGTGGGCAATAAAGAAATAAATATAGGTATATCAAAGCTAATACTAGTTGTCTTATATGTTGTTCACTTTTCCTTTTGTACGCTAACAACTTACTTGAAATTCCGTTGAACCGTTTATTCTTTTGCATAGTTACTTATTCTTTTCCTCATTTTTCAGAGAAAAATGTTACTACAAAATTATTGTAACTATTAGTAAAACAAAATATTAAACCCTGTTAAATAAAGACAGATTTCTGTATTCATCACACAAATGACATGTAATATTTTTATGATATTTACTATTTCCACCACATATATTTATAGACATAACTATATAATTATCGTGTTGATTCGTAATGTTATTGAGTAGAGGACTTCAAGATAAGAACTTAGATAAGGTAGCCAGTTAAATGCTTCATTCATAAAATAAATAATTAATACTCGTTTTAAAATCAATTACGGGGACGTTTTTTAACTAAATTCTTAGATCGTTGAGAAATAATCCTACTTCTGGATATGTAACTGGTATAATGCAATTCTCCTTTGCGTGTGGTTTGAAACCTTTCAAATGAAATCAGCTGTTTAACGAGAGAAGCGCATGAGGTAATTAGTTGTGACCAAAAAATAACATGAATACGTAATGATAAGAGCTGTACTGTGCCTGATACGTTACTAATACGAAGTCAGGCATGATACATAATACGTTCAATCATAACTATATACAGTGTCTCTTAAAATCCTCCGAAGTATCCTAGAATTTGCATATTTTGTTTTCAGTCCTTTTTGACATGCATATGAAGTAATTCTTTCCGTAATCATATATTTCATTTTTTTTTAGTGGGTCTTGTTATTCTTAAAGTAGCAGGAAGTTATAATCGTATATAGATAGTCATATTGATTAGGTTTTACTTATTTACTTCTGTTTTATAGATTGAATTTTCTTTGTGTATGCTCTAAGTCGTATATGCTTCATATATGGGAGGTACAAACAAAAGCTGTCTTTCTAAGCAAAGTTATGAGAAAAGCTGTTTTAACTACAATGTCTAGAAAATAATATCGCTATCAAGAACCTTAATAAATTCGGTACCATTAATTTAATCAATAGACAGAATCTTCGATACCAAGCAATCACAAGGATATTATGGCGAAGCAGTCAACCGATGTGTTTTCTAATTTCTTATTGGTATATTTCGCCAGTGGGCCTTATATTAATCTTTATCTGGTAATAGTATGGACAAAAGAAATTAAAGAAATATTGTGCTCATAATATGAACGAAAATATTCATAATAAAAAAAAACTTGTGTTCAAACGCATCAATGTTTTTCCATTAGCTGTGTGATATTTTATGAAGACACGGAGAGTAATTATAAACAGCCATCGGGATTACGTTTCACAAACCATCTCAGTTTTTCTTTATATATTGCGTGATAAAATTGTTTGTCTAATTAAAGCCGAAAGCATACAAATTTCGTGGCTAATACGCTAAAACTTTCAAACGAAATAGTCAAAATGCCGAAAAGTGTTACCTTTCAAGAAATACAATAAAGTTATATAAAAACGCAGTACTTGCTTCAATCTATTTTTGTTTCATTCATTAACATTAATATTAAATTTTAAAATTTCCTTGAAGTAATTTTGTTTTATTTAAGATCGCGAAAGAGATTGCAATAGCACAGTCTAGTTAATCAATATAGTTAATACAGTATAGTATTCTGTAGTATTGTATAATATAGTTAGTCAATGATAGCTTACTACCTACCGTTTAATACTTCACGGTGGATAATTAACTGCAGACACAGTCATATTTCTTACTGATACATCAGGATAATCGTTGTGAATTTATGAATAACGTGAGTAGTGAACAGTAACGTATTAGCTACTCTAAAACATACATACATTTATAATTTGATGATAAAATTTCGTGCCAGAACTGTATCATGGTCACATTCCACCACAACTGGTGTGAGTGTAGGCTTTGTGTCAATATATCTTGGCTTCAGTTTTTAAATAGGGTTGTGTTCTTGTTTATATAGGGCAGACATTCTCGTTGCCATCGTCTGGGATTCAGTTGGTGTTTAGTTTTAATTCATATACATTTTCGTCTTACCTTCAGTGGAGGATTTTTTTGTTTGGCATTGTATGGTATAGCAAATTAAGGATTTCAAACAAGAGAATCTGTCAATCTACGACCACAGAATATGGACTATAATGAGAAAGTTTGACACAGTCTCTATAAGGGTTATTATTATTATTATTATTATTATTATTATTATTATTGTTGTTGTTGTTGTTGTTGTTGTTGTTGTTGTTGTTGTTGTTGTTGTTGTTGTTGTTGTTAAGGCGGCGAGCAGGCAGAATCGATAGCATGCCGGATGAAATGCTGAACGTTATTTGGTTTATCATTACGTTCTGAGTTCAAATGGATAAGGTTAAACAACTGACAAGGAAATCTGTGGTATCGAGCAGAATATTTGCTATAGCCCATCTTTAATATCAAGACAAAACAATGTACATGATAACACTTCCAATCAGTTGAGAAGCCATGAAAGCTACTACCCGGTACTGCATATTACTATTACTATAATTATTATTTTTATTATTATTATTATTATTATTATTATTATTATTATTATTATTATTATTATTATTATTATTATTATTATTATTATTATTATTATTATTATTTTTATTATTATTATAATTATTATTATTATTATTATTATTATTATTATTATTATTATTATTATTATCATCATCATCATCATTATCATTGCCTTTGCATAGCTTCGAGTGCTGGATATGTACTACGGTGTCAGCTGTTCACTACCAGTGAACTAAGGTAACACCTCTTATCTTTCGAGCACCTTCCGGAGTATTCGAGTTGTTCCGAGCATTGCTGTTTTCTGCAAGTGCTCCACCCTTATTGCAGCACCTATTTGTTCCACGTACTTCTCGAGATTATTTCTCACTGTTCTCAGGGTTCCGAAAATTATTGGTACTACTGCTACCTTTTTCATCGACCACAACTGCTTAACTTCCCAAGCTAATCTATCATATGTCTCGACTTTTCTTTCTTCCTTATCGCATACCTTGTTATCAGCTGGGCATGCTATATCTATGATCCAGCATAGTTAGTTTTCTTTCTCAATTAAGACTATGTCCAGCTTCCTATTCCCTGTCTCATGGTCGCACTGAATTATAACATCCCATAGGATCCTTGCATTTCTATTTTCGACGATGCCTTCAGGTTTGTGGTCGTTCCAATATTTTGCTATGCCAAGTCCATACTTGCTGCAAAGTGTCCAATGTACAAGCCTTGCTATATTGTCGTGGCGTCTTTTATATTCCTTCTGGGCTAGTGACACATTGGCTGGTAATATGCCATACATTTTCACCGTTTTGTCCACAGATTCTGCACTTACCACTTTCTGTTGTGTTGTATATTCTGTATTTCATGTAGTTTGTTCTTAGTGCTTGCTCTTGGGCAGCACAGATTAGAGCCTTCGTTTCCGGTTTTAAATCACTTTTAGTTATCCACAGCCATCTTCTTCTCTGCCTGTCTTATCTTCAACATCCCTATGAAATTAACCATGCATTCTTTTTTTTACCCACCTATTTTCAGTTTCATTCGTTTTCAATTTCTTGTATAGTGCTTTATCTTTACAATCTTTCATCCTACACAAGCTTGACCTTCTTACTTCTAATAATAACGGTTCTGTGGCATTTTTTACACATCGTTCTATGTTGTTTTATACTGCTCTAATGCTGTGTTCGCATCCAATAAGTCCTCTTCCCTTCTATTTCTTGGTACATACAGTCTGTCTTTGTCACCTTTTGGGTGGAGTGACCCTTTTATTATTACTATCATTATTATTATTATTATTATTATTATTATTATTATTATTATTATTATTATTATTATTATTATTATTAACATTATTATTATTTCGTTAGTGCATGTTAATTTGGATAATAGATATTACTCCTGAAATCTCAAGAATCGTTTTCTTTTATTCGTGCAGAATGTAGAATGGAACTATTCTGTAGGTTGACAATGCGACTTTCAACTCAAATCTCTGTCTGTCTTTTAGGGAGTATTTTGGGTGATGTACCACGCGCGCCAATTACTTACACGACTAATTATTGTCTTGGACGTCCATTGTCTCTTCAGCTAGCAGTAGTAGTAGTTGTTGTGGCAGCAACAGCAGTAGCAGTAGTAGTAATAGTAGTAGTAGCAGCAGCAGCAGCAGCAATAGTAGTAGTAGTAGTAGTAGTAGTAGTAGTAGTAGTAGTAGTAGTAGTAGCAGTAGTAGTAGTAGTAGTAGCAGCATCAGCAGTAGTAGTAGTAGTTGTTGTGGTAGTAGGAATATAAGTGGTAATGTACTGAAGTTTAGAGTCTGGAAGATAAATGTGTGATTAAACTCATATTTAATTTCGCAATCAGATATTATTGTCTAATTTTTCAAATATATCAATCTCCGGTGCAAAATATCTATTGATTAATGATATTAATATTGATATAAAAACTTCCAGTCTTTTATGATTTAATATAACTGTGACATTAACTGATTTTAATAACTTGATAAACCGGTTGGCAAAGACCAGCTTTAGTTTACTGGGTCGAGAACCAAATGTCAGAAATATATAATATTTGATCTACACTTCTTTCAGTTATTGGACAAAAACCACGTTGTGTCACCACCCTGAAGCGTTTTAGCGAATGATATAGAAACTGGCGAATATTTTTATACCTGGTACTTATCTTTATTCCGCTATTTATCGAATAGCATGTCTAATTACTTTAAGGGCCCACAGAGACACCATTTTTTTTCAAGTGTTTTCCAAATGAAGACACATATGGAGACAGAGTCATAAACACACATATATACACATACGTATACACATACATATACACATACGTATCCATACTCCCGGACGTTTTCTGGTTTTCATTTTCATTCATAAGGTCAGAACAAAGCAAATGTAGAAGGCATTTATTCAAGATACCACGTAGGTGAACTCGAACACGAAACAATGCGATGACAAACTGAATTTAGGTATGATATAGCCATTTCTGCGCTTAGAGTTAAAATTCATTGATGAAACTGACACGAAAATCTTCTCAGTCAAGTTCCTAACACAATGGTGTTTACGACTAAAACATCAAATGTATTATTTTCATGGAAGATATAAGCAAAATACGGCTATGAGGAAAGTTAGGAAATTGATATGTTGAAAAGAGAGAAACATAATTATTGCTGACATAGAGAGAATTATAATAATTACAATACAGTATTGGATGTAACATTGTTGAATAAACAAAAAAGTAAAAGCTTAGTTATATATCGATACGGGCAAAATTTAAATCTTGAAATATGTCAAATCGTCTGCTACTCTTCGGCAGTACTTTGAAGAAAGTTTGCATCCATTGACAGTTCTTTTGATGACATAAGTTTATATTCGAAATAATGTGATAAGAAAATAATTACAGCCATGATGTATTCACTCAGAGAGCTTTTGGCCTGATTTTATCTGTTTCAGTTGGTATTGTTATTATTGATATCATTACTATTATTATTATTATCATTATTATTATATGTTCATTTTGACAGTGTGTTTAAATTGAATCTCCTATCAAACAAGCTTAGGGAAATTATCTTCATTTATTTATTACTTGTGAGCAATTGTTATATTGTGGAATTCGACACGTTCTTCCCTAATTACGTTTGCCGATCCTTCTAGTTGTAAAGTATTACCAAAATAAATTACCATTATACAAGCCTTATTTCCATGCAACTTATAATTCTCCAAAATCTGAACTGTTTTCATATACCATTGATAATATTTTCGTTGGCTTAATTACTTTGACTGAAAATTATCAAATTTAAAAGTGAATAGTCATTATCTATTTCCATCAGTACTTGGCATAAATTCAATAATAGAGAGGAAAAAAAGGAGATTTCCATTTTCCTATTATGCACTAAGCTGGTAAGAGTGAGTTGCAATATTCTTGATTCATTACACAAATCATTAGCACATTAAGTATTCTTCATCGGTTGCTATTTCGTTGTTCACATCGCTAACTCTATTCTCAAAGTCAATTGAATCTCAAGAGCTTAACGAACACTTCACTTGCCATATTCTATATAAGCTAATGCAAGCTGATGACTGATCAGCGGACTAATTCTTTGTGAAGCCCGCCCTCTTTGTATCAATCTTAATCGTGGGAATAATAGATACATGTTTCTTCGAGTGGCAATGTACTGTTGTATAGTTTACAGAGCAATAAATGCAACCGAGACAGACATGGTCGTTTCTGAAATAAAAATGATACAGTGGGAATTTAAGAAATAACTAATTCCCGAAGATTGAGACTGAGATGATAAACTCTAAACTGAAGCAATAGTAATCAGTAACTGCAGTTGCAGATTATCGAGATGTTGTCATTTCTTCGATATCTGTCCTAGAGGATAAGAAAACTTTAACCCCTCCTTATATATATATATTGATCAAAATATACTGCTTTAAACTTATTTTGTCGAAATTAACAGGGTATAAATCTAAAATAATCCATACGAAACAACACTGTTACTTTTGTGTATTAAGTCCAATAGTTAACCAAATGGTAGGATGTAGTTAAAAAAAACATAAGAGATAAACATTCTAGAAAATTGTTGGAAATAATTGTTTTAATGCTGTTGCAGGTTATGGCTTCAAATGTCTTCCAGGATTTCTATTTATAATTTGCTTATAGAATCAATGTTATTCATAAATTGTATTGGATATTATAACTGTACTCACCCAAGAGAAGAATAAATGTCTCAGAAAAGAACTTATAGAAGCGTCAGTTTCTTCTGGTATCACCGAAGAACAACTCACATAGTTATGAAAATTCAATGGCATAATCCCTTGTAGTAGCTGAGGGGATAAGGACAAAGGGAAAAAAGAGAACGGAAAAAAGAAATATAAACGAGACATCGACTGTTGAAATGGATTTAGTTATCGGATATTTTATTGACAGAAGGTATATGTGCGTGTATATATATATATATATATATATATATATATATATATATATATATATATATATATATATATATATATATGTGTGTGCGTGTGTGTATATGTATATGTACATATATATACATATAAATATACATATATATATATATATATGTATATATACATACATACGCATATACATACACATATAGAGCCTGCGATAGATAAGTTGTTACCATCTTATAGTTTTAAATTCGCGCATGCGCACTGTTTTTCTTCAAATTTATCGACTACATAGTATGGTACGATCATTTGGGTACCGTCTGTGAGAAAAAACAGCAGCATGACGCATTTCAGTCTGCCAGAAATTTGGGAACGACATGCTGTATTGCTTGGCATTTGCGCCGGAATCTCCAGTACAAACATTTCAGAATGTGTGGGTGTCAATCTAAGGAGAGTGCAGAGGACTCGGAAAGAGTTGGATAAGTCTAATGGTGATTTCGAAGGGAAGGCAGCTCAGAAAACTCACTCTGATGATTCTGATAAGAAAAGAATTCTTGAATTTGTTGGTGAGATCCACGCCATGATTGACAACGATCCCTCCAAGTCAATCAGATCCAGCGCCAGGGACATGGGAGGGCCTGAGTTCCTTATCAGGCAGGTAATGCATGAAGACATTTGGTATTGCTTATACAAGATGGGAAAGGACCAATTTTTACACAAAGCTATCGAGGACTGGAGGAAAGACCGCGCGACAAAGTTTTTGAACAAACTCAAGCATACCCTCCAACCAAATAATTTCTGCTAGGATCAGATGGTGAACACACACAACAACCGTTGACTTGGAGTGACCCCAAAACATGTATCGAGAGTGATAAAATTCAAACATCCAGTCAAAATCATGGTGTTTGAAGTGATCACTAGCGATGGCGACGTTATACCTTCATTGATTATTCCTCACGGCCTTAGTCTCATCACGGAGGCCTACATCAAGTGCTTAAAGGAGGAAGTGCTGCCCTGGGACAAGAGGGTAGCTGTTGGAAGAACCTATGTCTGGCAACAGGAGTCTGGGCTATGCTACACAAGCCGGTGAACCTAGTCATGGCTGTCAGACAATTTCTGCGACATCATCACCCCTAACATCTGGTCACCTAATCTCCCAGACTGCAAAACCCTTAATTATTATGTGTGGTGTGCAGTTGTGCGGGAGACTAACAAAACTCCTTATAACACCAAAGCCGAACTGAATGCAAGGATTATGTCAGTATTGACCAAATTAAACAAGGAGACCGCCCAGAAGAGTTGCAGAAGATTCTGAAGTCGTCTGGAGGTCGTAGTTGAAGCAAATGACGATTTTATTGAATAAAATTACTCTTTAGTATTTCAAAATATTTTAATGTAATTTTGGCAAACATACCTGGTAAAATAATATGTGTTATTTTCATTTTTGCGTTGTTTATACGACAACTTATTCACTGCACCCTCTCTCATTCAATAATAATAATAATAATAATAATAATTCCTATCATAGTAGGTGCCTTAGGTATAATAAAAAAATATTCAGACAAATACATAACAAAAATAGCAGGACTTACAAATATATATAACATACAGAAAATTGCACTACTGGGTACTGCACACATTCTACGCAAAACACTTTCAATACAGTAAACATAAGAGCACCACAGCAAACCACAGCACATACCCAAGGCGCACAGAGCTGCGCTCGGTAGTGAAGTGAAAGCACGTTATAAAAATAAAACTACTGAATAATAATAATAATAATAATAATAATAATATACACATATAGACATAAATGCATGCATGAGAATTCACTCACACATACCTATACAAATAAGCATGTCTTATTTTAAGTCCTACTGGACGTTTCACTCCTTTTCTTATACACACTGCTTTATTATAACCTTCCTCCATTTAGTATGCTTTCTTCTATACACACATACACAAAAAAATCACAACTACATAAAAATACGCACATTAAAATACGCACTCTTACTGTCAGTGACCTCGAAGTTTCACAAGTATCAGGCGAAGCAGTGGTGAAACTGCAATAAAATGATCGAATTCACTCATATATTGAATGGTATTTTTCACCAAATGTTCACTCTTTGAATAATTATAAATATATCAGATATCTATCTATCTATCTATCTATCTATCTGCCTACCAAAGTTCTGTCTTCTCATATTTGTCATACTTACATGCATACATACATACATGCATGCATACACACATATATAGATATACACACACACGCGCATATAACATATATAGACACACACATATATACAGACACATTGACACACGCATATACGTATAAGTGTGTGTGTGTATATATGTATATGTATACATGTTTATAAGTATATATAACGTATATGCATATACACACACATTCATACACACATATGCATATACATATATATATATACATATATATATATATATATATATATATGCTGAAATAATAAAATAACAATTATTAAGCGCTACGTTTAATGCTTAGCATCAAAAACTTTATCGATCTCGCAATTACACAAGTATGAAAGCGAGATATTTTCCTTCTCCTTTTTGTCCTTATACAAGGTTAGATGATTGAAAAATTGCTCTTTAATGTGATTAAGCTGTGAATAACGTTTAGACATAAGAAAATTCTGCCCGAAGTGCATCATGCCAACGCGTATTACCTTGGCAATGGAAGAAGTAAATTTTCGATTGTTTTCTCGCTGTACTTATTGGCCCTGAATTGTGACTAAATCTATAAACTATGAATATAGGAGAACATATATTGATATAGATGTAATACTCCCATTTCTACGAAGGAAGTTGAGGAAGATACGAATGCATTTCTATGTTTTCTCAACTACACATAACACCTAAAAGAATTAGGTAAACGTAGGATATATTCATCATTTAACAACGTATATTTGCTGGTGACCGACGCGTTATGTATGATTCGTCTTTCAATATATATTCCGTCATCTACTGTCCTGTGCTATGTGGGGACCAGCATGTCAAAGAATAGAACCAAGGCATCTAGTGGGTGTCGTAAATGGCTACTAAAAAAAGGTTGAAGAAATGTTTGCACCTCGTAAGACCTTCACCAGCAAAGACTATTCAAACAGACCCCTATTTTGGAAGGTTGTTGCCTGAGTGGTGCAAAGTTATCATCCATGACGCGTAGGGAAACATTTTCAAATGGTGGATGCAGCGATACATTGTTATAGCGAATGACTCCCCTCCCCCCATACGAGACTAGCTTCTATGGCGGTGTGCTAAGAAGCTCGAAAGCATGTCGGACAAGATGCTTAGTGGTATTTCTTTCGCATCTTTAATTTCTTAATTCAAATATCGACTAGTTAATCATCGCCTTTCATGCCTTCGGTGTTGATAAAGTAAAATACCAGGTAAAATACATGGGTCGATGTATTCGATTTGCCCTCACCCCTCAAAATATCTGTCCTCGAATCCTGCAATGGACCGGTGTCCAATACAGAGGTAATGTTGGGATATCGGCCATTTATACGCCATGGAAAACGAGTAGCCTTTTGAGTACTGCGGCACGAGGGGAATAAAACAACCTTCTAGTTTGTAGATTAATTCATTCATCCCTTTTCCGTTTCGAAAGGGATAGAAGGAAAATTTTACAATTCCTTATAAAGCAGCAGTGGCTGTGTGGTAAGAAGCTTGCTTCCCAACCACATGGTTCCAGGTTCAGTCCCACTGCGTGGCGCCGTGGGCAAGTGTCTTCTGCTATAGCCTCGGGTCGACCAATGTCTTGTGAGTGGATATGATAGACGGGAACTGAAAGAAGCCCGTTGTATATATATATATATATATATATATATATATATATATATGTATGTATGTATGCATGTATGTATGTGTGTATGTATTTGTGTGTCTATGTTTGTCACCCCCACATCGCTTGACAACCGATGTTGGTGTGTTTACGTCCCCGTAACCAGCGGTTCGGCAATAGATACCGATGGAATAAGTAAATAAGTACTAGGGGTCGGTTTGCTCGACTAAAGGAGGTGCTCCAACATGACCGCAGTCAAATGATTGAAACGAGTAAAAGAATAGAAGAAATTTGATTTCCACTTTATGCAACCCAGAATCTGTTGTAGAAGTGGATTGTTACACTAAATTTTTTAAATTTCTTCTTGAATAACATCTAAATGCTGCTGAATACATCTATTAACTATAAATGTGCCTTGGTGTTCATTTCTATATTTCATACCATATTCAGAATAGGTTATGGTATAAGGCAGCGAGCTGGCAGAAACGTTAGCACGCCGGGCGAAATGATGAGCAGTATTTCGTCTGTCTTAATGTTCTGAGTTCAAATTCCGCTGAGGTCAACTTTGCCTTTCATCCTTTCGAGGTCGATAAATTAAGTACCAATTGCGTACTGGGGTCGATCTAATCGACTGGCACCCTCCCCCAAATTTCGAGCCTTGTGCCTAGAGTAGAAAAGAATAGGCTATGGTATATAATTTTGACTTGCATTGAGTAATTACGTGTATATCGGTGAAGGGGTTGAGAAACTTCCTTTGCAACCACGTGGATTCCTAGCTCAGTCCCTGTGCACAACACCTTCTCGAGTGTCTTCTATTAAAGTGCGGTAACTGTGTGGAAACCCGTCGTAAATATATATATATATTTGTGTGTGTGTGTGTATACTTATACATACATATATATATGCGTCTATTTGTCCACCCCTCTGCTTCTTTCTCTCTCTATATATATAATATGTGTGGGTTTGTGATACATATTCACAGACATTTATACATACATACATATATATATATATATATATATATATATATGTATATATATATATATAAGGCGATCAATAGATACAGATAGAAGAGGAATCGAGGACGGGCATTTAGGAGGAGGAAGAGCTCCAGTTTTCCGAAGAAGCTAGTATATAGGGCAATAACAATGCTACCTTTTAACTGTTACTAATTCTCCTTTACTATATTTCACTCAATTGATGATAGTCAGGAAATGGCAGCAAGGCATGACAAATAAATATCATGTCAAATGTATTAAAGTTCACCATTGATTTTGGGTGTATTTATGTGTGTGTTGTGTTTCTGCCTGCGTAGTTACATGTGTTCGTATGATTCTAAACAATAGAAATCTACAGAATGCGTGTACTCCCCTGCTCAATTTATACCATCGACTGTAATAAATGATCTGCTGCCAAATTTCCAAACTGTTCTTAACGATAATAAATGTGAATTAAACTTATACAAATATATATTTCTTTCAAGCCAAGTTTCTGTATGATTTAACTATAATAGAGTTTTGTGTCTTAGGTTTAGCAACCTAGCTAGTTCGGCAGGATTGGTAGAGTGAGGTACACAATAATTTATTGTCTTTCGTCTTCTCATTTGTTTGAAGTGGGGATCATGCAGAAGGAGTTAAAATTTTTGTTTTCTTCTGTACGTAACACACTGGAATAAAAAGGAGATCTTTAAAACCCTTCCAGTAAAACGCGTGGAATTGACTGCATAAATCTATAATGTAAACGCAAGCGCTCTACATGGTCGTTAAAGTAGAGTTTATTTTATTGAAACCAAAAATGAAGCTGATACTTATTCTATTGACCCTCGATTGATGAAACATAGATTTGACCGCTGCAGCATTTGAACACAGAAAGCAAAAACTCACTATTCTGTATTTATACTGCTTCCGTCGCTAGTAAAGTTTTTCCCAATCTGCGGTTATTTGCAACGATTTTTCTGTAGCTATGAAGAATAACCCCAATCGAAGACATTAGTATTTTCCAGTCGCGAGATGAAGGAAGTATCGGAATGAAAAGTATACATGTCTAAGAAATAGTAAATAAACAGTAAATAAAGTTATAGGTAAAGTCCAATACTAGTTCCATAAGTGAAGATTCGATGCTAATCCCTGGCAAAAGATAATGTAAATTACTAGTTTTACCTTTACTGTGGATTATCATGAAATCTTCACTTATGGAGCTGTTATTGGATTTTACCTATAATATTATTTACAGTTTATTTATTATTTCATAGACGTCTATACTTTTCATTCTGACACTTTCTTCATTTCTCGACGTACTGGAAAGTACTAAGATCTTCGATTGGGGATATTGCTTATTTCTTTATACCTTGACTTCTTTCCCCCTGATGACGGGATAGTTACCGTATGGAAAATCCTTACTACTGATGACGAGTAAGGAGACACAAATCTAGTCTTAGCAATATATATTGAGCTGGATGGCGAACAAAACTGGGGAGCGTAGTGAAAGAGTTTGAAGAGGCCAGGATAACGCATGCAAGTCTCAAAAGAGATTTAAGGAAGAATGCTACGAACGAGATGGTAAATCACAATGCCCTTTTTGTGTGAAAAGCTTGTGACAAACCATGCCTTTCATTTGCTGGGCTGAAATCTCAAAAGCGAACCAACTACTCTGCCTGTATGTCTGTGCACACCTTTCAATGCTGTGTATGCCAGAAGGTCTGCAAATTTAACGGAGGCCTCAAAAGGCATTTAAATATCTACGAAGATCAGAACTTATCTGCAGCTCTTCGTGGTCCAAATCGGATGTGCAATTTATGTGGGTGTCTTTTCAGAACATTGTCTGGTTTAAAAAGCCACATCAGATGCCATGATGGTTCTTAGGAGGTGGTTAAATTCTGTATAAGGAGTAGACAACCACCGTATTGACTCGTGCTTCATATGTTGTCTGGTCATTTCTGCTGACGATAGTCCGACCTTGTAAGATATAATCTTTATCTTACTAAAATTGACTTGAAACCATGGTACAGAATATAGATTGGTAAAAGTTTTTATTTTTCATTTCCTTTCGAAATTATCCCAAATTTTTGTGGTATGTAGTCTTTTGCTGCTATTTCTAGCGAGTAGATGTCCTATTATAGGCATCTCTGCATTTTAAATGAAGTAT
>NC_068981.1:185520617-185521804 GCF_001194135.2 Octopus bimaculoides
ATATATATATATATATATATATATATATATATACCGTGCATGTTTTCTTTTTCGCCTTTATATGATTCGAACTTAGGACAAATGATCTAAAATTTTAATCAGAGTCTACATCTGTTTAAATTGACTGAATATCAAACCCAATACGTTCAACGCATACATGATTACTCATTAGGTTAGAGAGAAAAACGGACAACGGTGGCAGCGTAAAAATCCCATGCTCAGCTTTCCATAAACATCTCTCACAAAACTTCGTCTCATCGCCTTCCTTGATATTTAGCTTAAAATCGATTTTGTATATTTCATCAGCGAAATTTGTATTCATTGACGCACAAAGATATTAATAACCATAAAAATATCAGGTCACGTTTAAAAGCACAGGCCTATTTTAATTTCCATTCGAGATGATCGGTGTCATACGCGACAATGAAGACAGCAAATAATTGAAATAGAGCAAAATAATATCCGTTGTGAATTAGGATTGCTCTTCGACAGAAGTAACGGTGAGATATATCACACCTGTTGCACGCTACAACACTTCTGGTTATCATGGTATAAGAGTAAAGCTATGAGGCAGAAAATAACACAAATCCAAATAACATCCGGAGGTCAGTCTAAAATAAACGATTTTTATGCGTTATAATTATTATTATTACTATTATTATTATTATTATTGTTATTATTATCATTATTATTATTATTATTATTATTATTATTATTATTAATTGTTGGTTTGGTTGTTATTACTTTAATTACTACTACTACTACTACTACTACTACTACTACTACTACTACTACTACTACTACTACCGTTATCATTATTAGGAAATTATGTCGGTCTATTCATTATAAGTTCCGATCAATGCAGCGAACACAGCACGTCAGGGCAACATATTTTAGAGGGAAAAGTTCCATTAGCAGAAGCAGCATTGAATAAAATACTAAACGATGGTCTTTGCGCATGCGATTCCTTCTAATCCATAGATTAATAATATTTTTTCCTATAATATGAAGTGTTCTGGAATTAATTTTGCCTTCCTTGATTTGGTATGATGTTGTGATACTGTTTCGAATTCTATCTGCTCCCACTTGAGATTGCACGGCACATATTATATCATCTGATACACACACACACACACACATATATATACACACACATATATATATATATATATATATATATATATATA
>NC_068981.1:185522430-185537025 GCF_001194135.2 Octopus bimaculoides
ATATATATATATATATATATATATATATATATATATATATATATAGAGAGAGAGAGAGAGAGAGAGAGAGAGAGAGACTGATAGACAGACAGATAAATAAATAAATAGATAGATAGATAGATAGATAGATAGATACCGAAGCGGAGAGGAGTGAGAATGAAAAAGACAGACAGACGTAGTTTTCATTAAAGCTCTTTGCAAAGTAAAAATTTCTTTATTGCTTTCTCATACACGTATATATACATGCATATATACATACATGTACATATACATACATTCGTACACATACATATACATACATACATACGCAAACACACTCACATATATATATGAGTGCGTGTGTTTGTGTGTGAGGTTGTGTGCGTCTAATAAACTTCAAATTTTCGGCTTATCCACCTTGTGTCCTGACTAATAATAATAAGTATTCAAATAAAAAACTTTGTGCAGCCCTTCAGTTTAAAGTATTTTCACCGTGGACTAGAATGAGTTTAGACAGAAGATATACTCTTCGGCCCTCACGTGAACCAGCCCTAAAACTATGTCTACGAAAAGTAATTTGGATCGTTCCACGTTTGTCCTTGAATAATACAACTAATATATGTAAACTATTCCTGCATCTAACAGATTTAACATTTCTCCCAGAGCCATAGATATATGAAACTCTTCAAACGATGTTTCATTAAAGTTTCCCGTATGTCCGGACCTGATATGAAAATGATTATTTCGCGGAAACCAATTTAGATGCCTGCTTCTGATTACAAATTCAGACATTTAGATGCTTGCCCATTAGACAAATACGCATGGGTTTCTCGTCGTCTACGAATCTTATAAAAATATAATATAATAAAATGTAATATAATATAATGAAATGATAGAATATTAAATGTCCATTTTGATAGAACTAGTACTTTCGTGCATTAAACTATGCAATCTTCAGGTTCATAGTTATGTTTTACAATTTACAATTGTAGTGAAATGGCTACAGTGTGTCCCTTAAATACATTTGTATAGGCTCCAGAATGTTAATTTTTGCAAACTGTATTCTGACCAGTCAGTGTGTGATTTTACTAAATTACTTAAGTTGATTGGAATTTGGTTTAGACGTCACGGTTTGTTCAACATGTCAAGACACAAACACAGACACACACATACACACACAAATTAGATTTATATGTAGACTTCATTAACTTCGTCATACACGTGCCTTCAGGTAAAAAGCACTAAGCTTAAATATAATTTTTATAGCTAGAAAATCGTGATTGTAATTCTCGATCCATTATGGCAGTCTCTTGTTGTATTGTGAAACTATAAAGACAAAACAAAAATATGTTCATTCTTAATTCTTATTACAGTATACACACAGATAGACGGACGCACATACACAAGTATATACGTACAGACACATAAACTCGCAGGTACAGAGACAAACATGTAAGATATCATATACACTCTGATAGAGCCTACAGTGTGGTTTTGATAGATAATTGCCCAGAATAAACATATTTTATAAAATGAGCAATAAACAAAGAAAATAACATTTTATATCCCAAAATCTTTCGGGGACAACTAGATTATTTCTCGACATGTAAATTATCTACTCTGTGTACACTCATTCGGTAATATGACGCATAGCAGCTCTTACACACAGCCATTCTTTAATACACATAGTCTACATACGCACAAATACATATTTCATCTTTTACTTGTTTCAGTCCTAAGTTCGCGGTCAGGTTGGAGTAATACCTTTCAGAATTTTAGTCGAATGGCTCGCTCCTAGTAATAATTTTTGTTGAATCACGGTACTTATTTTATTGATGTCTTTTGTTGACTGGTTAGATAACTGGGACACACACACACCAACACCGGTTGTGAAACTGTGTTGGGAGACTAACACAGACACACATGCACCAACGCATATATACATACATAAATACATATACATAAATACATATACATGTATCAAGTCCACTCACAAGGCTTTATCTAGTCTGAAGCTATAGTGGAATTGAATCCGGAACCATGTGGTTGGGAATTTCTTACCACACAGCCACAACTGCGTCCAAACATATATTTGATATTGCAAATAAAGTTGGGTTTATACAGAGGTTCGTAAAAATAGTGGAAACACCTTAAAATTTCAAACAAATTTATTTTAATATGGGGTAGGACCGCCTTTGGCAATAATTACAGCTTGAATTCTACAATGTATGGACTCGAACAAAGTTTGAATTGTTTCAAAAGGAATTTTTGTCCATTCTTCAGCTAAAACAGTCTCGAGTTCTTGTAGTGATGATGGTGGAGGATACCACATCCTTACTTGTTTTTCTAAAATATACCATAAATGTTCAATAATATTGAAATCTGGGGACTGTGGTGGCCAAATAAGATGTTTAACTTCACTAGAATGTTCCTAGTGTCATTCAGTAACAACTTTAGTTATGTGAATTGGTGCACTGTCATCCTGAAAGATTGCGTTTCCCTCTGGAAACAATTCCGCAAACTTAGGATGAAGTTGATCAGATAAAATGCTTGAATAGTTTTGACTATCAATTCTGCCATGCAGGGAAACCATTGGGCCGGCGGATTTCCAAGATATAACCCCCCAGATCATCACAGATCCTCCTCCATGTTTAAAGGTTAGAAGGCAGTTGGGTCAAATGTTTCTTGTGGGTGTCTCCACACGTATGCTCGGCCGGTGGTCGGAAATAAGGTAAAGGATGACTCGTCTGGGAAAATAACATTTTCCACTGCTCTAGGGACCGATTCTGTAGGTTTTTATTCCACTCTAAAAGCTTTGCAACGTTTATCTTTGAAAGTAGTAGTTTTCTGATTGCAGCCCTCCCGTGAAATCCAGCTTTGTGCAACTCCCGGCGAAAAGTTTTTGTGGAAACTGGGTTCTCGAGGTGGTCATTAAGGTCTGCAATAATTTTGGGAGCTGTACTTTTGTGATCCCTTCTGAAAGTTTTGGTTTTCTTCTAGAGTTTTGTTTTTGACGAGGAGGTTTTTCCCTCTCTCTCAAAGGCTGTAATTATCTTCGAGACAGTACTTCTTGACACACCAAACATTTCGGCTGTTTTCGCGTGCCATACGTGCACTAACAATTTGACCTATTTGAAAGTCCGATAGATCTGTCATTTTAATGAATTTTAATTACCCTTTTCTGAGGTTATCTGTAAAGAAAGAGCAATTTTAGCAAAACATATTAAGCAACACTAATAATAAATCAAAAACTTAAATATAAACAAGCTTTTCACGGTTTTATAGATATTTCAAAATTATGATGTTATAATGCTAGGTGTTTCCATTATTTTGTCCAACCTCTGTATATTCTGTAGATGCTGAAAGTTACGTTTTTCAAACGTTCTTCGTTGTTATCATTTCTCTTTATTTACATAAACCAAAAAGGAAAGATATTGCTTTAACGCTACATTATTATGAAGGAGCTGGTACATTCTGTTCAGAAAGATGTGGATTTCAGTTACATATGAAAAACTTCCAAAATACACCATACACTCATACACGCAAAATGGATCTTTAACTCCTTGACTGAGTCGTAGCGGGACCATCGTGAGATAAGGCATGCCTTGGGCATTTTAGATGTGTCCCTCACTCTCTAGATCTGGCCACAACCAATTTCCTCCGAAAGGGAGAAAAAGATTCAGAATTAAGGAATTAGAGGAAGAGAAGAATCTACCAAGATAGAGGATTGACAGTTTATTTATCGACCCTAGTTGAATGACAGACATGGTTGACTTCGGTGGGATTAGAACTCAGATCGCTGACAGTTGGAATGTTTACTGCAAACCTATTTATCAGTTGTTATAACAACTGCCAATTGCCCGTCTATAAACACCTACCAAAATTGATTTTGAATTTTGGCACAAGGACAAAAGTCAGAGTTAGTGTTAAGCCAATTACGTTGACCTCTAGTGTTCAACTGGTATTTATTTTATCGACCTCAATAGGATGAATGACAAAGTCATTCTCAACAAAATGTGAACTCAGAACGTGAAAACAGTCAAAATGCCGCTTGGCAATTTGCCCGGCATGCTAGTGGTTCTGCCAGCTCTCCGCATAACACCTACCTATATTCATTAAAAGTTTAGATAGCTATACATCATTTCAAGATAAAGAAATCTATAATGTCCCTACTTCTTGTAGGTTCCGAAAGACACAGAAAAGTTTTAACGATATTATTATTATTATTTATAATGTTTCTCGAATTAACTCATGTCGGACATCTACAAATCGATTTTCTTTCACTTGTTTTGTTCATTTATTCAATACATTGACAAGTTTGTTTGAACAGACAGGAATGTAACTAAAAGCATTGCTCATAGGATTACTGTCTCTTTTCATTCGTCCGTTAAATGGCAGTTTATAGGCGTAAATCTTTCCAGTAATCATGTTTTCGTTTAACCAGGCCTTAGGCATTAAATTTTAACTTTAATTGTACTGCTAATTGAACTGACCACAATGGATTGCAAGTAAGTGAAGAGGATAAAACACAAAAACACCTACGGCTAGAGGTGAACTTAGAAAAGTGACGCTATATAATAAGTCAATCATTCAGCTTGACTGACGTGAGTAATAGACATTCCATGATGCGACTGACAGTCGCCATATTTCTTAGTGGAAAATATTATACTACGCACCTATGAAATTTCGCTACTGAATTTAGCAGAAAATAAAAACATACATACATACATACATACAGACAGACAGACAAATGGAGACTTTGAACAACTACACTGTATCAAGATTCAAAATGTGAAATCTTTACCCTGATGACGGGAAACTGTCTCATCTAACGTTATTTGCATCCATATGGACGCATATTGTGATGAAATAAATCTACCAACGTTATTATGAAACGCTTGGTTCTCGGAAACCGCCGTTGTACTTATAACACCTTTCATCCAGCCCTTTGATTTTCTCTGTCATTTGTATTCTGTGTAAATTGAACCTATCAATATAAATATCAATGTTTCCGCCTGTAGCTTTCTCTCGTTTTGCATGCACAGAACTTTGTCAGTGAACAGGTTGCGCTCTCAAAGCGACGAAAATATTTTGACAAATTAAATTAAAATGTTGAAGTGAATCTAACGGTTTTGTGTGTTATTTTAAATGGCTTATAAACACCTTCCACGCTGCAATTGTTTTTATATATATATATATATATACAGCCTTTTAATGTGATCGAGTTTCTACAGTATTGTTTCTGGTAAAGTGGAGAGCTTATCGGATTTGCTCTTCTTTGCGCATCCTGTTACAAGATGGCTTTATTTGTTATCTCAGATAAATATTCCTCTAGACGTTCTTTATGACATCCTCATCTACACTACACACATCTCTGAGGCTGTTTGACAGAATTTTGAATAGTTGTGGATCCCTGAAACCTAAGTTGTCACGAAACTGGGTGCTTCTTCTAGATGGGGAAGACGGCAGCGGTGCCATCCAGTACGGTGGTCGGTATTATGAGGTGCCGTGCAGTACGGTGGTTGATATAGCTTTCATTTCAAAAACTGAGATCTAAATCTTCCAGAATCTTCCATATGTATATTACAGCATACTGTTTTCTCCTCTAAATGTGCTGCATTTCTTTGGAAAAAGTTTGATAAAATTTGAAGCTATGACTAAATGATTTCTGCCAAAAGGTAAAATTCTTCTTTATAGGTTGAAAACATGTTCACAAGCAAGAAGAATAGTTTGTTGATAACTACTTAAAACACATATATGCATTACTAATATTTGTTATATTCGAGAAGGCGGCGAGCCGTCAGCATTGTTAGCACGCCGGGCAGAATGGTTAGCAGCATTCGTCTATACATTCCAACTTAAATTCTGCTGAGGCTGACTGTGCCTTTCATCATTTTTGGGTCGATAGAATAAGTTCCAATTGACCACTGGTGTCGACGTCATCGACTTACACCCATTCGCAAAATTTCCTGCCATCTGTCAAAATTTGAGACCAATATTTATTCTTTTCATAGCAAATTTATGTGAAATTTAATTTAACAGGGCTTATAATTTTCTAACATTGTTGGCTTGCAGGTATTACTTCTGACGTCTCTTCCACCAAGAAAGTAAAGCTTTGTTATTATGAAGCGCTAAAATGCAATGGTATTAGCGATTAAAATAGTGACATATGTAATCATTCTGTACAATTTGCATCAACAGACGAGAGCGTGAAATCATATGGTGTAATGTTCCATTCACTATTGATGTTACATTCAGTCTTGATACCACATGCATTTTTCATAAAGGAATTCCTAAACAAACAATTTATTCTTATATGTATTTCAGCCTAAAAGCTGTGATGACGATGGAGCAAAGTAAATTCTTAGATTACTATTCTAAAGAAAAAAATATATACGTAATCATAAATATTATTAAATTTTTAATAGAAAGGATATTAAATACTGTTACAGTTGAACACTGAATTTTAAAGAAATATCAAATCGTAATAAGCAAAATCGTAAACTTATTTGAGCTTTTTTCTGGCATTGACATTTGTACAAAATCATCCGATGGATATTTTGAGATTTCAAAGGAATGAAAGTAACTTTGTAAACACACTTGACTGAAGCTGAAAAGATGTTCACAGTGTCTCATATATATATATATATATATATATATATATATATATATATATATATATATAACTTTTAGAAGAACATAAATCCGGAGAAGAAACACACTCTGAGAAGTAGAGCAGTCTATATTTTTTCCTGGCGAAGGCCGGTTTGTGGGGTTACACTGGGTTTATAAATATTTAAGAAAAATATTCATATGTGTCGATATGTATTAATATATGTATACTCATTTCAAATCGAATTCATATCTGTATGAGTACGATTGCCTAATTTGAGCTTATATCTTAATTCTCTCTCTCTCTCTCTCTCTCTCTCTCTCTCTCTCTCTCTCTCTGTATATATATATATATATATATATATGCATATATGTATGCATATATATATATGCATATATATATGTATATATATATCCATATACTCACACACACACACACACACACATATATATATATATATACATACATAATACATGCATACATTTGTACGCGGAGAGAGAGGGAGAGAGTGATAGAGTGACAGACAATAAGTTTACTGCTGTTAAAGCGAATTTACTGCATCATCGGCATTTTTCGCAGGGCTGCCCACACCAAATTAATCGTTTCATTAGCGACATTACTCTTGCTTTTAGAGCTTCAGCATCATAGCTGTTTAAATACTGTAAATCCATTTGTACTTCTGCTCAAACCTCTACGTAAGTTTAGGCTTCCGCCATTTTGAACGTCTATTTTAATCGGATGGGTTGAATGGGAGGTAAGTAGGATAACTGAAAATGCTTTCTTATTTATTGAAACAGGTTTCCAGGACTTAGTTTGCCAGGAGATTATCCATATCCCTGCGGTTATTCGTACTCCCCACAATAAATCAATGTCTTTTATATAGAAATATAGAAATCACTTTAAAACTTTAGACGCGTTATAAATAATGAGATTCATAGAATGGAATGAAATGAATTTCGAAATCAGAAACGAAATACATGAAAATGTTTGTGACATCAGTTAAATGAATTCCTAAAAGCAATCTCTAAATGCGTAATAATTTTCTAACGCACAATTTCTGATCAGTTTTGATCTTTGACCTTATACGATATTGATGCTGTTGACAAGCTAGAAATCTCACGACTGACAAGAACTGTAACGCCAGTAGTTTATAATAAAATATCAATATTTATTTCTGATAAGTGACATAAATGTAATTTTTGAAACTTTTCCGTGTTCGAAATCGTATATGTGATATTTTGACATTGATTTACATTGCATGGCATGATATAAATAATATAAGCATGAAGGAAGAATTTTCCCTTTCCGATAATTTGACACGAAACTGGAATAAATTTCATCGTAAGTACTAGAAGAAACACTGTCCGCAAGGCATATAAACCTAGATATCTACATATGAAAATAGGTATGTATTTATATATATGAGTTATAATTTTGGTATGCCTTGTTACAGTCACTAGAATGTGGTGATGACGGGGCCGCGCCCTGAAGGGTGTAGTGGAGCAAATCAACCTCAGTAAATGTATTTTAAAGTAACTTTCGGACACGTTTTGTTTGTGCTTGGTCGAACTACTAAGTTACGCAACCTAAATATCCAACGCTGGTTGTTAAGCAGGGGCATGGGAGAAACGCAAAGAGCACACACGCGTGGTCATACACATCATTTCATGTGCTGGAATATATACATTCACGCTTATATGCATATCTATCTATCTATCTATCTATCTATCTATCTATCTATCTATCTATCTATCTAATTCATTAAAGGGGGTGTACTAAGGATCGTGACATATCAGCGTGAAGTAACCCCGCACTTATTAGCTCAAAAATGATTTAAATCAGAGAGTTACACAATCAAATATTAATGAAATGAACGTAGCGATGAAGGGAAGTTCGCTGTTGTTTAGTAATCTGCAATCCTGATACTTTGCGAAAGTATCTAAAGAATAATATAAGCTTACGTGTGGCGTAAAAACACAATAAAAGCAGCGGAATGAGTTACTTGAAGCAGCAACATTGCGTGGGTAAGAATATTTATGGTGATGTAATCACAGTAGAGTCAGTATCCACAGTATCCATAAAATTTAGTAACACGTTAAGTAACTCTCAACTCAGCGGTCTTACCAAATGTACAAGCGAACAGTGACATGCTGATTAATCAACAAATCATGAGCAAGTGAAATTTCGAAGTAGAATTATTATAATCTAAGAAATATAACCTGTCTGGGACTATAAAATGTTAACCACAAGGGTGTGTAGCGGAATAAGGTTGTAAATTATAGAATGGTTCACTTAATAAAGGTTTGTACTGGAAAACCACAAATGTATACTAGTAGGCGGCAGGCATGAAGCATGACATTTGACCCTTTGAAAACATATTTGAAGAGAGTTGCCGAAGTTGTTCTAAAGCAAGAAACATTCACTGTATCATATTTTGGATGGTACATCAAAAGATTGACATGGTTAGCAAATTTCATCGCCACTTATTTTTTACTTGATTTCTCTTGATTAAAATTCTGCCATTTTATTACACAGATAATAGAATATTAGGTTTATTTCAGGGAGATCCGGCTAATTATAATTCAGGGAAAATCACTTAAGGGGAAACACAAAGAGTAGCGAAGGTTTCTGAAAAATTGCAGAGAATTGGGAATCATAGCTTATTCCTACTTAGATAGAAACATAATAGGATTAATCTCATAGAAAAAAAAAGAGGGCAATACATTTGGTGGGAAGACGGCATTAGCATAAACAAGTAAATGTGTAAAATAGACTAATGAAAGTAGTTTAAGCAATAATCAGTGTCAACATGTAGATATGTACAACCTGACGTTAGTTTAATATCGATTTTTAGAGAGATTAGTAATGTGATGAAGCTACGAGTTGCAAGGCTAAAACTAATTGAGAAGGAAAAACAACTGATATTCCCAATTTAAGAAAAAAAAAAAAAAACGAAAACCAAAACTCCCTACGTTTCTGTTAACCAATATTCCCGCATTATTATTGGTAGCAGAGAAAATCAATTAGAATTATTCAGGCTCTGTAGACAGGTTAGATCACTACGGTAATAATTTAAAATTACGGAGAATATTTTAAAAATGATAAAAGAATTTATAAGAGTTATGAATGGCATAAATGTTAATAAATTAAAAGAATTTACAGGATTATAACGAATTAAAAAGAATTATAAAGGCCATTGCTCTGAAAGATGAAGCAAATATTATAAATATAACCTAAGGCTTGAAGCAAATTGAATAAAGTTATTGGATTATAAATTATATGAACTATAAATTATATAATTACAGCCATCGGCATGTGTCGTTAGAATAACGGGTACACAAAAGTAGCTTAAATATGATCAATTATACGTATAAATAGTATTATAATACGCTTGGCGACCAAATATATTCCTCGCATTTTGTTGCTACTTATCAAAATCAATGTTGTTGAGCAATAAATAGGTAATAAGCACTCGGGGAAGACCTTATAGGATCGGATTAAAGTATTCTACGGATTGTATGCAGGAATTTGACCCTTAATACATCTGTTCTATTAATATCATCTGTGCGTTTTAATATTTCCAACAGTTACAAATAGCAGAGATTGCAACCATATTTATCCCTAACATGAAACTTATTGTGTCTAGCAATGACCTCCATTAGATGAATATTGATAATTTTGTCGTCTAACTCCCAAGCCATCGTGGAGAACGATTTTGAGTTCGCATTATATGTCCTCCTAAATATACCCTCCTTTCTTATAAAGGTCTTCGTTATAAGAATTTATAGGGCAGCGAGCTGACAGAACCGTTAGCACGCCGGGTGAACTACTTAGCAATATTTTGTCCGTCCATACGTTCTGAGTTCAAATTCCGCTGAGGTCGACTTTGCTTTTCATCCTTTCAGGGTCGATGAAATGAGTACCAGTTACGTAGTGTGGTGCATGTAATCGACTAACACTTCCTCACAATTTCAGACCTTGTGCCTATAGCAGAAAAGTGTATTATAAGAGTTTAAGTTAAACTATGTGTCTGAATACTTAATTACATAATTTTCAAAACCAGTATCTCCTAGACGAATAAGTGAGCATATTGTTTATGAACTTTTGGTCAGAACTAAGAAAAATGCTATGATACCCTCAAGTATCAAATATCACATATTAGGTACAAATGGCTCGATTGATTTTATAAGTGATACTTCTTTCACTGCAATGAATATGGAATCAGTCATCACTCTTAAAAAATTGACATATATTATTGATTAGATGCTACAGAAATCTGGTGACGTCCTACTTTATTTGTTTTACATAACCGAAGTCATTCTATTCTCACAAATACCAGTAAGAGTCTTAAAAATATTGCCACATCTCTCCTTTCTAGACTTCTGTAAATACAAACATACATCCATTCATAATATATATATGTAGGCGAACATATATGTGTGTGTGTGCGTGTGCGTGCGTATGTGTGTTTGTGTGTGTGTGCGTGCGTATGTGTGTTTGTGTGTGTGTGCGCGCGCGCGCGCGTGTGTGAGTGTAAGTGTGTGTGTTTGCGTGCGTTTATGTGTTGTGAGGTGTTGATGAAAATGTCATATTCTCTGGAAGACTCAATGTGTTTAACTATTGAAAATACCTCAACTATTGTAGTTAATCTCACTATTTAGATACAACACGTTCAGAATCATTTAGAGGTCGACCGACGAAAACATTTTATACATCACAATCAGATCTATGTCGTGTCCATGGTAAATGTCAATGATTACCAATAAATGCTATCTATCTTATTAGAAATGTGCACCATGCGGATGCGCTCTGCACTATTTTATAGTGATTCTGCTGCGTACGAATTGAAAGGTTTCATTAGATTCTAAATGATGCTTCCACTCTCTCACAAGTAACTAGTTAAGCAGTACTACCACTTTTTAAATTTCATTAAAAAAGAAAGAAAACTTTTCTGCCTTTTAGTCAGAACTTATGTACCAAAGATTACATCATCTTGTGTTTTCTCTGTATTTGTTTAAAGACGTTCGGGCGCCATGATTCTAAATCCAATGAGGGATACCTGCGGGTTTGAACTGAAGAATACAAGCTGTATATTACGACTTGAATACGAAAAATAAATAAATAGTTACGTGAAATAAAATACAAATAATAAATCAAATGGTAGCAAAATGCTGATTCCTCTCAAAGATCTAAGACCAATCATTAAAACCTACGCAAACAAATTTACAAAGTTACTTTGAGAAATTCGTAGGCATGAAATTCGAATTTCCCATAATCATGTTTAATGTAAAATGTTTTGGAAACCAAAGGAGCAGATGACATGGACAGATATAATTAAAAGCTGTCACCCAAAGCATAGAACATTCAGCAATAGATTATTATATTGAAGGAATCTTTCAAATACTTTTATAAGACAAGCCGAAGTGTTTTTCTCATGCAAGCACGCGAATATTCCACTAGAAGCTACACAATTTTGATTTATTATCCACTTTATATCCAAGGGTTATTTTCTGTTTCTATAAAGGAAATAAGGAGATTTCAAAATTGACTGATAATATTAAGAATATATATTGATGTGTTTTACTATGTAATATTGTACAGAATATACATACGTTGGATTTTTTTCTTTTTTTCTGATTTCAATACATTTTATAATTTCCAGTCATTGGAATTTACATAGCAAGAACAATATAAAATGTTTTGAAGCAACTATCCATAAATGTTTTCTTCCTAAAGGATTTTCAATTAAATGTTCACAACTCTACATGACGTTTAATTCCTTCCATCTCTAAATCTTTAACACCCCAAAGAATATCATAATGCACTCTATTGTCTTTAAACATCATTGTTTTCCAAATGCCAGTCCTTTTAGAAAAGGTATTATAAACCTTGCAGAATCCTTGTGCAATTCTTGAAATATCTATCTATCTATCTATCTATCTATCTATCTATCTATCTATCTATCTATCAATCTATCTATCTATCTATCTATCTATCTATCTATCTATCTATCTATCTATCTATCTATCTATCTATCTATTTCATTCTGCGTTCTCCAATTCGTTCACTCTATTGTAAGAGCATCTATCTACTTATGTAACAAAATACCATATATATATATATATATATATATATATATATATATATATATATATATATATAGCCTGATTATAGAATAGCAGCATATGTTGCAAAACAGACTGTAGCGTGTGGCACTCCGAATTTGTAACATACACACACTTGCACACACACACATCCTCCACGTATATATGTATATATGTACACCACACACGCATACACACATACATAAGTATAATGCACACAGTATAAAAGTATGAATGTGATAGCTACTAATAGACTCTTGCTGCGGAGACTCACGGCTAGACAGATTTTTATAAATGCCTTGTGTCTCCGAGTAAACATTGGGATCTTTTCTACTTGATAATCACCGTACTGACTTTCAAATGTAGAGATATAATAACATACATACAATCATACATATGTACGCACATTCATACACAAACACAAACACACACACATACATACACATAAGAGTTCAATATGCAAGTGTATGCATTGGTTATGGGCGGAAATTACTCCCTTGCTCACAGTATACGGACAGAGATCATGTGTCCATAGCCAGCTGGAAATGGTGTTTTTTCTGGGGCTTAAAACTAATAACATCGTCCTGCGGAGGGCTGCCACGTTGCCTTGGCAAATAGACGTCACTGTATGGTACTATTACTACATATTTCTCGCTCAGAGATTTAAAACTAATTGTTTTTCTCTTTACACTCACACGCGCTTGCGCGCACGCATACACACATATGAATACGCATAGGCACTCAACCACGTATATACAAATTAAGATTAATCATTTATCATTTTCATTACCTTTTTTTATCCATTACTCCAGAAATTTTATTTGATGCTTTTGAATTTTAGATTTTAGAACTTTAATGTTTTTATATTATCTTTTATCGTATTTCATCTAATTAAAGCCTATATAATAAACAGTGTGATCCTCTCTTGCATACAGATTTCTTTCTAAATCAAAAGGTCAATAATTATATGCAACCATTTCCGCTAATACGCACACAGAAATGCAGGGTAGAAAGTAACACAAGAAATATCGCACGCACACACACGCACCCACACAATACGCCCACGCGTATATAGACAGCCATTTAAGAAACCCTCGCCACATAATATACTTACGCTATAATTGACCGCTAGTTTTCAATTAATAGATTCGTCATATCCCAAAAGTCAATAAAAACTAATTTATCTAAACCAATCTAAATTGTATGACTATGAAGTATTTCGAGAATATTTTATTTGCTAATATACATACATTTAAACATCTTTCAATTAAAACAAGAAAAATTCAATGTATACACAGTGCAACTATACAAGTGCAAACCAAAATTTCTATCTGTCAAAGCAAACTCATTACTTCAAATCTCTCTCCCATGGTTCATACAATTTATAGAATATTTCTTTTATGAATACGAGCAAACACCGTACCATAGAACGCAGCTTGAACAAAACTGAAGACAGACGAATCTTCAACTGTCCTCCTAACTTGGAATTCGCACTTCGGAAATACTATAGAAAGCGTATTTACATGAAAAGTACATGGCTAAGTTACTAAGAGCGGATATCTTCACTTGTATATACATACAACAGGGATATTAGGTCCAATCACCCCTACACGGAATCTTATTCAATATTCAAATAATATTGTTGAAATGTGTAGACTATACCGAAGTAGCAAGGTGCCTCAATTTAAGCACCTAGTTCAACTGAGTTTTAATCATGTTTATATATATATATATATATATATATATATATATATATATTATATTATATTATTCTTTTACTTGTTTCAGTCATTGGACTGCGGCCATGCTGGAGCACCATCTCTAGTCGAACAAATAGACCACTCCAAAACTTATACATTGTAACCCTAGTACTTATTCTATCTTTCTCTTTTGCCGAAC
>NC_068981.1:185537184-185538247 GCF_001194135.2 Octopus bimaculoides
ACACACACACACACACACACACACACACACACACACACACACACACATATATATACGATGGGCTTCTTCCAGTTTTCGTCTAACAAATCTACTGTAAGTTTCTATATTCTTGTGCAGCTGAAGATTGCTCTGCATCTTGCATTTAATGTAATGCTTGCATTACTTAAATAAATGGAGTAGCATGAAACGTGCTTACTGCAATCATCTTTAAAATCCGTGTTGCTTATTTTGATTTTTATATATATATATATATATATATATATATATATATTTCATGCATGTGTTGAGTTTGGTGTTTGATAGGAAGAAGTTTTAACGTTATAAGTTTATGTAGACAATATTCTATAGGTTTCTGCTGGACTTGTTCCGATAAGTATTATCTTCTCACACAGATTTATAGACATTAGCTCTAGCAGACATTTATAAATCAGACTGAACGGTATATATGTTGTTTTCTTTTTATTTTCCGTATCTAATTAAAATGCTTTCAACGTTTGCCCGGGCAGTTGGACGGACTGCTTCGCTATATTTGTTCAGAAACAATAAATTAATTCGCTAGTGGTCAGTTTCAAATTTCCCCGTATTTTACTTGCTTTCGCACTGGTACTAATCGGATAATTGCGATGGAGAGAGGTGAGAGAAATTGTTACGTAGAACGGAGTATCTAAATTTTGAGAGAGTTTTTCTTCATAGTTAGTATTACAGTGGTTAGGATGGTAAAAATAGGAAAACATTTCATCGTATAGAGTTGGACAAGTGACTGCAAATGATAGGGAACACAAGAAATTTAGAATTCCTAAACCTGTTATAGCTTCCAAAGAAATGTTTCACACTGCCGTTTTTTGTTTGGGGGTCGGAGCAATCCCGCAGCAATTCCTGCGACGACTAAAACGACAAACATTTTTAACATTACATTTCTCATGAATAGAAAACGGAGACCATCTTATTTCAGAAATTGATGCTTGTCACAAAAATACCTGCTCTGCTGGACAACCTGCAGTAGATTATCCAGGTGTAGATATAAACACACACACACACACACACACACACACACACACACACA
>NC_068981.1:185538802-185539424 GCF_001194135.2 Octopus bimaculoides
TCCAGAGAAATATGAGTTCGACGACGATGATAGATTTTTATTCGTGGAGAGCAGGAACATGTTGCTACTATCCCCTCTGAGTAGAGAAGTTTTCCCCTGAAGTCCACCCGATTTTGATGTTTGTTCTCTAATCAACGATATATATATATAAATATATATATATATATATATATATATAAAGAATAAGTAGAGTCAAAAGAAGAGGCAGTACGACTCGACAGCTGTTTAACACTACATATGGAATCAAACATTTATTACGGAGACAGCGATTATATGTCACATGAGGAGTTACCACTATATCCGATTATACAGATAAACCGTTAGTTAATTTAAATTTAAATCCCGAATATATGTGGATCTATGTTGTATCGAAACATATGTAGTGGTCATTAAACACCTGTCGAATCGTACTACCTCTTCCATTTGACTATTTATTCTTTCCGTTTTATTTTTCACACATGAGGAATGCCTAAGCCTAGAATTAGTAGTATAGCATAATGCTACCGGTTATCTGGTAATTCTAAGGGAGAACGAGGTCCGTTTTATATTCTAATACGTTCTTAAAACGTTACACCTCAACTATATATATTTATATATATACACAGATGTTGCGTGTATATAT
>NC_068981.1:185543375-185548448 GCF_001194135.2 Octopus bimaculoides
AATATGAATAACCACGACAACAATAACAACAATAACATTCTTTGAAACAAAGTATTATTAAATGAATAGCAAAGAGAGAAAAACACTTCTTCGATTCCACCGTCACAACTCTACTATCATTGCAGAGACCACCACCACCACCACCATCACCACCACCACCTCTACCACCACCAATAACAGAACACCACCACAACTAACACCATCACCACTACTACTACTACCACCACTACTACTACCACCACTACTACTACTACCACCACCACTACCACTAGCACAACACCATTACGAACACCACCACCACTACCACTACCACCCCTACCACTACCACCACCACTACCAACACTACCACCAACACTACCACCAACACCAACAACAACATCACCACTAACACCACCGCCAGTACCACCACCACCACCACCACCACCACCACTAACACCACCACCACCATCACCACCACTAACACCACCACCACCACTACCACCGCTACCACCGCCAGCACCACTACCACACCAGCACCACTAACACCACCACCACTAACACCACCCTCAACAGTACTACAACCCACACCGTTCTTATCCTCCACAATACCAACGACAAACAACACTGATGACAAAAGGGACGACAATAAAAGAAGCATTAAAAGTGTTTAAAGTGTGTTAAAACACGGAAAGTAATGTATTAACGATTTAAATAAATAATTAGGCACACAATCAGTGGCGTGTGTGTGTTTGTGTGTGTATGTGTATTTCTATGTATCTGCATGTTCGTATATATGTACACACATATACATGTGTATATATATATATATATATAAAGAGAGAGAGAGAGAGAGAGATAATACACGCACACATGCATATATATATTTATACATACACATATACATCATCTATCTATTTGCTTGTCTGTCCGCATAATTTATAGGAAGAAAAACAACATATATCGATGTATGTGATCTTGAGAATCCATGAATCGGAAAACACTTTCCACTTCAAAAGCGTGATGGATAGCTGAGAATAACGTGACTAAGATATAAATATCCTCAAACATGTAAAAAAAAAATATGTATTCCAATCATCAGCTGCCAAACAGATATCACTATAGTTTCGACTCCTGGGCAGTACCATTCAATCCAGTGGGGTTAACAGCGTAAAAGCATAGAAGCTGTTTGGGAATCAATAGTAATGAGCAGAAGCGAGATATTAGCATGGAATATCCATTATACCAACGCCTGCTTGTTACTACATCTAACAACATTAAAGTCAAAAATTTGCATTAACTCATAATTACAAGACAGTACCTATGCAGCAAAGAACTTACTCTCAAGAATAGCATTATGATCCTAAACCTTGCAATGCAAAAGATCAGGCGAACTAAACATTAATAATAAGGGAAAAGTCTATTCAACTTCCGATACTCGACATGATGATACTAACCAAAGGAAAACAAACCAAACTTACACATACTTGATACATCGTTAATCAATTCATATCACATCAGGAATATATTACACCAAAAACATGCCTAATAAAGACTAGTGAAACAGTCAGTCACATAACCAATGTCTGCGAGCAACGTACAAGGAAAAAGATAAGCATAGACACATGTTTATAAAATATGTTTAATACTATGAAATAAAATAAACACGTATATCGCTAATTAAAAGTAAAAAGTATAAATGAATGTGTTTAAAACCTATTAGAAGTTAAATTAGAATAAATAGTAATATGAAAAACAATGAATATTGGATAAAAACTACATAAAACAAATAACTAATAATATATACTACCTATAAAGCGACTAAATAATCCAGTTAACTAAACGGATAATGTGTCTGTTACTTGGGAACAACTGAAACAATAAAATAAAAAATGTATATGGAGTTTATAAACATTGAAATCTACTGAAACAACTATATCCTTTTCTACTCAAGGCACAAGGCACAACATTTTTAGGGAGGTAGGGTAGTCGATTAGATCGACCCCAGTACGCAAGTGGTACTTAATTTATCTATCCCGAAAGGATGAAAGGCAAAGTCGAACGTAACGGCAGACGAAATACCGCTAAGCTTTTCGCCCGGCGTGCTAACGTTTCTTATTTCTTTATTGCCCACAAGGGGCTAAACATAGAGGGGATAAACAAGGATAGACAAAGGGATTAAGTCGATTACATCGACCCCAGTGCGTAACTGGTACTTAATTTATCGACTCCGAAAGGATGAAGGGTAAAGTCGACCTCGGTGGAATTTGAACTCATAACGTAGCAGCAGACGAAATACCTCTAAGCATTTCGCCCGGCGTGCTAACGTGTCTGCCAGCTCGCCGCCTTAATGAAACAAGTATATCGTAACAGAATTACATATGAGAAAAGGGTGAGTTCTATTTTATCCTTTACTTTGGGGTGGGGGGTCCAAAGTTCGATCTTTAATAAAGATTCATCATATTAAATTTATAGCTTACTATTGTAAGTAATTTTCGAATATGAAATATTACAAGTATAAGGTGTGTTGAGAGCATTTATAGAACACGTATTTTATAGAAACTCAACAAACAATTAAAGATGGAGACGAGGTGTTAAATGCTTTATAAATTTTAATCCGCGCATGCGATCGTTTCAAACGGTAATATTAACATGTAAAAAACATGGAAAAAATTAGAAATTAATTTAATTCTAATTACAATTAAATTAATTACATATTACCATTCTCCTCAGTACGAAAGAAGAATGCATCAAAAATAATGCATCAGAAGAATATTATATTGTTACAGATGAAAGGTTTTTAAAGATGAAAGGTTTTTAAAGGAGCGGGTGTTAATCGCTTTATTAGTTTCTCAGCTTTTTCGAACCAACGAACCCTGGCAACGCCGGGTACGCCTGCTAGTTATATATATCTGTGTTTTTCTGTGCGTGTGTGTGTGTACTTGTGTATGTGTATGTGTGTGCGGGGTGTTTGTACGTACGCATTTAGTGCGTATGCACGTGTGTCTTACACCTGTCATATATATATATGGCATTTTTATATAAGCTTAAAGCTTATAGCGATCACCGTGCATTGACTAAGGAAAATAGTCTAATAACGGGGAATATAAGCCCTCAACAGAAAAAGGCTTTTCTATCGACGTGGGACTCGAACCCCCGTCCCTTTATTGACGCGACTAAGTGTGTTCGCACCGAAAGCATATATATACACACATGAAAGGAAAAACCACTCCGTGGCTTCCTAATATGCTGGAAATAGACACCAAATCGTCTTACCACGAGAATTATGTTTTCAATTTAGCATGACACTAGATGTTTGCGAGCAAGACAAATGAAAGGAAACAAACAAGGCAGTTAATTCCATACCTTAAGATTTCCCCATTAATAATTAAATGATTATCTCTGGCTCATATATATAATGTTACTTAGTCTTTTTCAGAGCAGTCCAAGTGTAACTATGGTTTCGTAACGTATTTCCTTGCCGGTCGCTAGGATACGATTGGGAAGGATTCAATTGTTATTTCCTGACGGTTAGTCTTTCGATAATGCAACAAATATTTTCGCATAATGAACTATCTGTATATCTTCCCAAACATGGTCTTCTTCATACGAGATGAATTCCTCAATGTGCGTGCGAATGATGTGTGCTTGTGCAGGGATATGTGTGTGCAAATGTATGTATGAGCGTAACATTATATGTAACCCTCATTTGTATGTTAGTATATGTTTGTGTATGTGTCTTGTTTCCTTATGTTTATAGACAGTATACACTTACTGTCTATATATATATAAATGTATATCTATCTATCTATCTATATATCTATCTATCTATCTATCTATCTATCTATCTATCTATCCATCTATCTATCTTATTTGAATATTTAGAAGACACCATGAATTGATCTTCTAAAGTTTATGTATGTATTCATAGATCTATGCATGTATTTAAGCATGTTTGCATGAATATCAATGCATATGTTATATATGCATGATATTTACATGCATATATGTATTTATATATACGCATATGTGTATATGTGCATGATGCGTACATACATACATATATATATATAAATATATATATATATATGTATATATACATATATATATACCCACACATACACACACACTGACATACGCATTTACATATACGTACATATGCGTGTATACTACTATATATATGATCATTTTTCAATGTGTACATTGGCATAAATATATATTTATATTTAGATATATATATATATGTATCATATGTATAAATGTGTGTATATATATATATATATATTTATGTATATGAGTGTGTATGTGTTTATGTGTGCGTGTGATTAGGTATGTATAATAACAATGGGAGCCTTTCTAAGTGTTATTTTCGTGATTGGTTGGTTGTGTGTATATATATATATATGGGTGAGTGTGAATGCTTCTAAATTAATATTTACAGTTGTACATATTTTGACGTCTTTAAAAATTAGTCTTCGTGTATGTATATTATGTGTATGTACACAAGTGTTTGCATATCATGTGTGTTTCTTCATTGTTCATGACCATTGTGTGTTCACAGTTATTTTTGTACGCATTTCTCTCAACTATTTGATGTTCAATTTGTTTATTTAAATGAACGTACCTATGCACAGATATATATATATATATATATATATATAATGCATACATTTGTGTATATGTGTATGTGTGTGTACATGCGTGTATGCAAGTATCCGTGTTTGTCTCTGTGGGTCTGTGAATAGATACGCATATATTGGTGCGCCTGTGTATGCTTTAATATGTGACTAGAAATTGTGTACGCGCGTGTGAGCACTATGCGTGTCAAACTAGTGTGACTGTATGTGTGTTATGGCATGTATCTGTATGTGTTAATACTAAACACGTGAAATGAAATTCATTTAATTTGATAAGGTATGTTTGCATCAGATGCAATATACTTTAATTACACAGACAGAATATGACGACAGCAGGCATGCAATTTCTTTATCATTCGATTTCCTCCGAATTGGCAGTTGCATATTTGGCGAAACATGGTAATATATATGCAATGCAATCTGTCAGATAAAAAATAGTATATGGTATATATATATATAT
>NC_068981.1:185548872-185551009 GCF_001194135.2 Octopus bimaculoides
ATATATATATATATATATATATATATATATATACATACGCATGTAATCACAGAATTATATATATAGGCATCAGTGTGTGTGTGTGTGTGTATGTATGCGTGCTTTTGTGTATTTATGTGTGTGTCTGTGTGTTGGTGTATTCGTGTTTGTGTAGCCTTGTCGATTCTTACCCATGTGTATATACGAGTATATTGATCCTCTCCTTCATCAATTATAGTCATATACAAATATTGATCATTGTATAATACTATATGTGTGCATAAGATTGTCCGTGTGGACGCATGTCACTGTGTGCTGTGCACATGCATGTGTGATTCTATATTTGTGTATCTATACCTGTGTATATAAATATCAGTGTGTGTTGTCAATATGTATAGCACATCAAAACTTTCAACTACAAAAGGCATGCAGATAACAGCTTGCATTTTAAAGTCGTGAAATAGACTGCAGTTGATGAGATGCATTCTAGATTGGCTAACACATTCAAAAGTTTTTCAAACACAGCAAATTATTTTACATAATATACCATATGTACTCATGCATAATTTGAATTTAACTGAAAAATTTGGTGTGTTAATTCAAAAGCACGACTAAACTAAAGGTATGACGACAAAAAATTTTGTACCAGCATTTAACACCAAATTAGGGGTTAAAATCATACAGGAGGAAATACAGGGATTTCGCTTACATATGGGACTGGATCGGATTGGATTAGATTAACTATGATCCCTTTTCTGCAGGACAAAGTACTCAGTATGTACTCTCAAGCAACGGAGGTCAGATGTGTAGGCCGTGCATTTGAGCTTGCCCGCATACTGGTTTGATGAGCCGACTCTGCCACACTGGTTCACCCCCCCCCCCTCCGGCTTTGCCAGGGTGAAAATTTTATCCTAATACACAGGAGTTAAATCGATTACACCAACTTCAGTGGTCAACTGTTACTTATTTTATCGATCACGAATGATGAAAGGCAAAGTCCACTACGGCGGAGTTTGTACTCTGAACATAAAGACAGACGAAATTCTGCTTTGCATTTTGCTCTGATTGTTAATGATTCTGCTTGCTCGTCGCTAATATCTGTATGTATGTATATATATATGCACACACACACACACACAAACACCACACACACACACACACACACACACACACACACACACACACACACACACACACACACATATATATATATATTTCAATGCGGCGCAAATAATTCAGGAGAAAAAATAATTTGCGAAGATATCATTGACTCTGTTATTATCTAGTCTAACAATTTAAAAATGATAATAACAGAATCAATAATATAGGTGATTGCAGGCTCCCCCAAAAGTATTAAGTATCTGAAAGATTAAAATTAATCAAAGGACTTACTAAGTACGTCTACTTGCTGGAAATAACAGTCAAAGCTCTTATTCAAATAGCCAAAATACACTGATAATAAATACAGAATTCAACCATCCAAAGACAAACGAGCTATGACAATCTCCCAGCGTACATTCAAGTATTTCGACTCAGGTGGACCGGTTTCTTCACTGGCTAAATAGCTTCAGCTTCCTCAGCACGCGTTACCATGATAGAGATCCCCGACCCGTCGTGTTAAAGTCTCCGCTGTAACTGATTCGTAATTACACACACACACACACACACACACATAATTATTATTTACATTATTTACATTATTTACATTCGACGGATATTTGTCCTCATCTTGTTTGTTGTTAACACAACGTTTCGGCTGATATACCCTCCAGCATTCATCAAGTGCCTTGGGGAAATTTGGAACCTGGGTTCTCATTCCTAAGGTACTTTCGATGCTATTAATGTTATTATTACTATTTTTATCATCATTATTATTATTATTATTATTATTATTATTATTATTATTATTATTATTCAGGTCACTGCCCGGAATCGCACTCCCAATCTTGGGGTTAGTAGCCCGCATGCTTAACCACTACGCCATATGTCCGTGGGCAAGGCTGGAGAATATATCAGCCGAAACGTTGTGTTGACAACAAACAAGATGCGTACAAATATCCGTCAAATGTAAATGATGTAAATAATGTACATAATTCCTCATCTCTTAAATATAGAACTGTAATGTGTCCATACATACATATATATATATATATATATA
>NC_068981.1:185551319-185554664 GCF_001194135.2 Octopus bimaculoides
TATATATACATATATATATATATATATACATATATATATATATATATACATATATATATATATATATACATATCCTTTTGTGTGTGTATGGGCGAATGCAATTTTTAAAACGCTGTATGTTGAACATTCGGTACATAAGTTGATTATTACCTCCACCGAGGAAGGAGGTTATGTTTTCATCGGCGTTGGTTTGTCCATCTGTCTGTCTGTGTGCAAAGCAACTCACAAAGTTGTGAACGGTATTCGATGAAACTTGTAGAAAAGGTTGTTAATGATACAAGGAACAGGTGATGAAATTTTGGTAGTGATCCGGGAATATCTATGGATTCTTGAAGGATTTTTCATTTGTGATATTTACTTTACATGAAGTATTACAATGTTACGTTGTTTGAAGTCTCTCTTTGATTATCTCCCTTGAAAACTAGTCCATGGTTTTCACGTAATCTATGGTGGCGTTGCTGCTTCCAAAATTTTATATTCGTTTCTCTATTAGTAATTTTACTCGCGTATCCATCTTACTAGAAACTGATGAAGAAAGAGATCAATCTGCATAAACAAACTGCAGTGAAACAATTCAGAAATTAAATTGAAACTAACATATTCAAGGGTTGCTAAAAGCAGCAACAGAGGAGGAGGCAGTGGTAGCAACAACTGATGTTGGACCCTTGAGGGATGATTGATATTATACTGACCACAGAGCGATGTAAAGTAGGTAGGTAGGTTTAGTTTGGTAAGGTTAGGATTAGGATGTTTTAAAAAAATCATATAGCTGTGTTATTTTTTTTTACTCCCACCAAGGAGGTTATCCTTTTGCCGCCGTTTGTTTGGGAAATTGGGCGATTTTCAGCATGCGTGTATATGGGTGGAAATTAGCTGCTTGGCGGAGGTCTGTGCTCTCCGAGTGCTTTTCTATCTTATTTTGTTTTATTTATTTTTATTTTTGCAATTCAATAAATTAAATAAGTATTGTTTTATGTATTTCTAAGCACAGACACTAAAATAAAATATTTAGCCAAATTTCCACTAGAATCTGTACAATATCGGAGAGTTGATTTATCTAAATTTCATATCTCAGTTATTCGCAGGAAAACGCCGATGAAGCCTTGGTATGTTGCTTACTTGTGCTTGTTACAAACTGTATCGTTAGAGAAAAACAACCAGCTGGAGGCGTAATTATACAAAGAAATTAGCTACTTACATGTTAAAGTGTCAAATATGCAAACGAGGCATAATAAATTTCCAAATTTTTCTTTGTATTGCTCTCATCATTTTGCGAGAAAACATATTAAAGTGTATATGATATGAAGGAATCAGAGTTTTTCTACGGATATGGTTGCTGAGAGAATATGGTTAATATATTCATATATTCATAATGAATATCTTCCAAAACTCATAAATAAAATTTCACTGATACAGTCACTTAAATTCGTGCGCACTCTCACACACAAACACGCACGCGCCCACATATATATTTCAAGTCCCTGTATCCTTGTCCAACAGTTTCCATAAAGCAAAAACGAAAAATATCGCACTTGAAGTTTCTTCGGCAAATCAGTGCTGTTATGTCGATTCAAATATATAGCCATTGATATAAACTGTTAAAAAAAAATGAAGAAATTGATTAACAAAATATACCGGAGCATACAAAGGTTATGTTAAAGTAGTGACATCATATAATATATATATATATATATATATACGTTTCAAGCCTACGTTCTTCAACAGAAAGGAACACAGAAATAGACACAGAGAGAAAATATAAATGAAAGAAAGGAAATAAAAAGTGAGAGAAACACGTTTATATATTCGTTTTGCAAGATTCTTGATGTGAATTCGTGTGCTGAAACAGATATTGTTGTATTTGTGAATGGTCATGTTGCCAGTTTACCCAATAAAAACACACGCACTATATATTTGGGGTTCACTTTTTCAGCTTTATTTCATACTAACTGTATTTCGGCCAAAGATAGATCGTCACATTCTGTGACCTCACCAGTGGTCCTGTGCTTTCTTCTTTCTTTTTTGTCTCTCCTTACTAACGATCTACCATTTTGTTAGTAAGAAGAGACATATCTGAGAGCTAGCACGGCACCCATCCGGAGAATATATCCCTCTACCACGGTAGCCATCGTCATAATATATCTCCTCTAAACTCTCTGTCTGTCTGTCTGTCTGTCTGTCTGTCTGTCTCTCTCTCTCTCACACACACACGCACACATACGCACACACACACGCACACACACGCACACACACGCACACACACGCACACACACACACACACATGTATATTCTGAAACACTGCATAGTCTCGTGTATCTTCGTTGTATTTTCGTACAAGATGGAAGCTAGTACCAACATCCCGTATGGCAGGCGTGATAATTGCTGAGAATTCTAGGCATGAAACCAATGGTGGTCTTGTTAACCAACAAAAACAGCATATATAAAATATTTAATATACGTAAGGAAGGAATCAGTGACTTTATATTTAATGATGGAATATTTAATGCTAGACTAAGTGAATGTTTACTCCTAAGAAAATTTTATGTGCGCTTTAAGATATCGATTTAGATATGTTGTTCCCTTTTTTGAAACGTGAGAATCTCTTCTTTGGTGTATCAGGTGTTTGACTGCTGCAGATTATTCTGTGAAAATATGATATGAACTGTTGCTTTACGAATGGAGCAGCTTGAGGCGATCCTTCGTCACCGAGTCAAACACTTTCTGGTTAGCCTCAGTGTTGCAAATCCCGCAAATTCTGTATGCAACGACGCTAAATTTAAATTCTTCATAAAAGGACAAAAGCAAATGTGTAGAACAGTGCCAGACTTCATTTTAGGTCGAGAGAAGGTGGTGTGCTTCCATTATCCAAGTACAAGTTGCTAGTATATTTCCCTTAACAATTTAAGCCGATTGCAAAATTAGGTGGGCAGAATAAAGGTTGACCTCAGTTACTGAGTGATAGTGTCACATTGTTATAAATATCAACCATCAAACCTGCCAGGAATCGACTGGTAGTTAGTAGTTTGGTGTATCTTAGAACGATTACTATTAAGGCTATATTATAACAATTATTGATCTGGTGATATGAAACTCACTAGAATGTAACGAGAAGCGTGAGTAAAAGAACATCTCGAGAGAGATGCTTCAATAACTAGCAAAAGATTACGAGAGAGAATATCATTTAAATAAACGTTGACAATCAACAGAATGTTGCTCTAGAGACATGCAACTTTGCAACCCATTATCTAAACAACCATTATGAGTTTATATTCCATCGATAGCCATTATCAAGTTTTAGCAATATCCATATATACATATGGATATATATATATATATATATATATA
>NC_068981.1:185555072-185558533 GCF_001194135.2 Octopus bimaculoides
ATATATATATATATATATATATACATATATATATATATATGTATGTATGTATGTGTGTGTGTATTTGTGTGCAGGGATATTTGCTGGCATGCATGTGTAATGTCGTATGAAATGTGGGTGGTTTCGTATCATTACGTTGCTAATTTGAAATATATTAGGATAATCTTAATAAATACAATCATTTTTTTTTTCGTAAAGGCGTTTTATGGAATAACCGTGACGTGAAATGTATTATAAATCTGAAGCAATCAAATTTCAATACTTTCCTAAATAAATAGCTTGGTTTAATACTTGTCACGTAATATATGTGGGTACATGTCTGTAATCATGTACACATGTATGAATGTATACGCACACATACATTCATACATACATACATACATATATATGTATAACACGAGCCTGGAAGTCAACAGGCTTTAGTTGTAGATGACACATACGTTTTGCAGTCATCATTAGATTTAATTTGCAAGGTTTATATTGCTTAATTTTATAGATATAGATAATTAGCTGAACAAAACCATGGGAGCTCTTGCACTCGCGTTACGAGATTTTTACCCAAAATACACTAACTAATTTTTGTAATGATAATAAGGTTAGTCTGGAGAAATGACAGAACTATTTCTTAGTTAAGTTAAATAGGGTAACTGAAATTTTTCAAGGAAACAAAGTGAAATTGAATGAAATGAAACGAGATAAAATTAAATTAAAATATGATGGAATATTTACCTCATTACATTGAAGATTTCGTGTAGGACTTGAGAATGCTTACTATGCCACTGAATGCATTTCAAGATTTCTTACCAATTGCGAAAAATCTAACCTAGATCCAAGGCCCCTTCATTGGAATTTGAACATCAACAAGGCATTTTTTTATCTATGTAGGTACAAAGGCTGTATGAAAAGTCGTGAGGCTTCATACATACCTCGTATATATGCATGTATGTATGTATGTATGTATGTATGTGTGTGTATGTATGTATGCATGCATGTACGTATGTATGCACGTGTATGTGTGCATGTACGTATTTATGTATGTATGCATTGTGGAGGCGCAATGGCCCAGTGGTTAGGGGAGCGGACTCGCCGTCGTAGGATCGTGCTCTCGATTCCCAGACCGAGCGTCGTGAGTATTTATTGAGCGAAAACACCTAAAGCCCCACGAGGCTCCGGCAGGGGTTGGTGGCGAACCCTGTTGTACTCTTTCACCACAACTTTCTCTCATTCTTTCTTCCTGTTTCTGTTGTACCTGTATTTCAAAGGCATGTCACACTGTGTCACACTGAATCTTCCCGAGAACTACATTAAAGGTACACGTGTCTGAGGAGTGCTCAGCCACTTGCACGTTAATTTCGCGAGCAAGCTGTTCCGTTGATCGGATCAGCGGGAACCCTCGTCAGCCTTGTCACACTCTGTGTCACGCTGAATCTCCCCGAGAACTACATTAAGGGTACAACTGTCTGTGGAGTGCTCAGCCACATGCACATCAGTTTTACTAGCGGACTGTTCCGCTGATCGGATCAGCTGGAACCCTCGTCGTCGTAATCGACGGAGTTCCAGGAAAGTATGTATGTATGTATGTAATATATGTATGTATGTATGTATGTATGTATGTATGTATGTATGTATATATGTATGCATGTATGTGTGTGTATGTATGTATATATGTATGTATTTATGTATCTATATATATGTGCAATTTACATACATGTATGCATACATGCAGACAAAATATAGTATATGGTTTTGAACTTTTAGAAATTGTAGCTGAATCTTGGTTTTTATTTATTTTTCTCTTGGTCAATTAACATATATTCGTTTCATAGTTCAAATGTTTAGAAGTTCGTTCAGGAAGGATTATGTTTATTTTGTTTACATATATATATATATATATATATATATATATATATATGTATATATGCAGTATGGAATAAAGGATGTTCGTCTACTGAAACGATGGTAACTTAAATTTGAATTACTGGTTAAATTATATATATGTGTGTATGTGAGTGTAAGTTGTATATGTATGTGTATGTGCATGTGTGTGTGTGTGTGTGTGTGTGTGTGTGTAAGGTGTGTGTAGATTGTATATATATATATATATATGAAACGAAAAAAGACAGATATGAGATATTAAATGTTCTGGCGTTTGTATATTGTTTAGAATATTTTTCAAACTCTCCTTAAATACATTTCTTTAATGTATCGTACAAAATTTATAATGTCTCGTTTACTCAAACAGAAACAAGATATTTCTCGTCGTTGATTCTACGAAAGAAAAAAATAATAATAAATCAGTTGATTCGATGATCCATTAGTGATTGTTTTTACGTATATAGCCTTGCTCTATAACGATATAGTATTACATGTTTACTTTCATGTAACAATACATATAATTGGATAATGTTATATGATTATTATATTTTTTGTTTTCTTTTTTTCTCACACCTTGACAAAATAATACCTTGGTAACACTACTTTAATATCTATATCTTGTTAAATATATGTTTACTACTATACACATGTATATTTTTTCCAGTTTATAGATTTACAGTAATTTGAAAGAAAATAGAATTTAATGAGTTTCTGTAATCGGAAGATGTATCTAACATACCTTAGAGCAAAATTTCAAAATATATTATAAATTAATGTTGTTCTCTTCTTGTTTTTTTGTTTTTTTTTGTATTGCAAAATGGAGGGCTTACTAATTTAGACAAATTTACAATATACGTTTGAAATTTTTAAAGAATCTCTTTCGGAATATCTTCTATAAGCAATAGATGTAGTTGTGTTATAATATAAGTGAACAGTTTAAAGATAATTCAACGAAAGTAGAACACATTTATAAATTTCTAAAACTAAAAACAAGAAAATTTGAACGGAAATAATTTTCTTTGGAAGATCAAGCAGAAAATTCGCGCTGCTCCAAGTAAAATCTTGACGCTAATTTTACAAGTAAAAACTTAGTTTCCTGACTACAACATTACTAATGATAAAATGAACTTGTACTTATGAATCGTACAAAGTATATAATATCAATATCGACCTAATCTACATAAATAGTTCATTCAATGAAAATCTAGGTAGCTTTACATAACCGTTTCAGTTTCGTCATCCAAAGCAAAAAGTAAACTGAAATCAGTAGACATATGTTAGACATTGAACTCAATCCAGCCAATTGCATTGAGGACATCCTTATTTTTTTTTATTCTTGTATTTAAGTCATTTGACTGCGGCCATGCTGGAGCACCGCCTCTAGTCGAAGAAATCGACCACAGGACTTATTATTTTGTTAGCCTATTACTTATTCTATCGGTCTCCTTGTCGAACCGCTATTTTACATCAAGACCAATTGTCAAGCGACAGTTGGGGAAAGACACAGACACACAAACATATACATACGCACACACACACGCACACACATACATACACACACACACACGAATATATATATATATATA
>NC_068981.1:185558761-185561780 GCF_001194135.2 Octopus bimaculoides
TAACTTACATAATTACTTCTAATGTTTCCTTGTTATTTATTTCAGACATTAGGGCACCAGCTTGAGGAAATTTTTAAAAAATTTAATGAATCGACCTAGTACTTTTTTTTAATATGTATACGACGGACTTCTTTGCTCGGCCCGATGCTACAATAGAAGGCATCTGCTCAAGGTGCCAAGCAGTAGGACTGAACATGGAACCATGTGATTGGGAAGGATACTTCTTACCACAAAACTATGGATTCTTTAGCGTGCTGGATAGAAGGCCGCGTTTCATTTCCAGATTTGAAAAGCCAACAGAACTTTCTTTCTGGGCGGACCAAAGACATGGTAGTGAATTTTATAGACTGACAATGTGAGGAAGGCTCTTATATATACATATGTGCGTGTACATTTTATGCGTGTGTGTGTGTGTGTGTGTGTGTGTGCAGGCGTTTCTTTGTCTTTGTTCCCCTACTAACTTAAAATTGATATTAGTTTGCTTGCATCCTGTAAGCTGTGGATTGGAGGAAATATAAGAACGTGGTACTTTATGATTTGAGATATTCCCCTCACCCCAGCTCCTTGCATTCTCAGCTAAAAATTTCACCATCGTAAATATAATCGGTCATTCAGTTTAGCACTTCCACTTGGCAACTCGGGGTCCACTCTTTTGCAGAGATTAAGCCTAGGTTTTTGTTTGACAACATTCCTTTTTCTACTCCCCGATCTGAAACGCACTATAAATAATCATGGGCACTGCTTTCATTCAAAGTGAAAGGAGAGGGTAGTTAATTGCGCTTTTGTATGGCTAGAGAAGGGAGGGTTTGTTACAATTACAACTAGATGGTAATGGGTGTGGTGTGTATTCAATTGCTTCAAAGGAATAAGAGGAAGATAGAGGGAGACAGAGTGAAAAAAAATCTAGCTACTGTAGGCACAAGACAGAAAATTCTTTCGGGAAGGGGACGTCGATTATATCAACCCCAATATTTAAAGAATGAAAGGCGAATTCGACCTTGGCGGAATCTGAACTCAGGAGGTAATGACCGAAGAAATGTCGCTAAGTATTTTGTCTGGAATGATAACTATTCTTACAGCTCGTCACCTTGAAAAGAATGAAATGATGTGACTGAGTGATGTGTGCGAGCGTGTGTGTGTGTGTGTGTGTGTGTGTGTGTGTGTGTGTGTGTGTGTGTGTGTGTGTGTGTGTGTGTGTGTGTGTGTGTGTGTGTGTGCGTGTGCGAGCGTGTGTGTGTGTGTGTGCGAGCGTGTATGTGTGTGTGCCTGGTTTGTGTATGAGTTGTGTGTGTGGTGTGTGCGAGTGTTTGCGTTTGAGGCTGTCTGTAACTGAACTGCCCACACAGGGGAGAATGATGGAAACTGGCAGTCTTACTATTAACATTAGTTACCCACTTCCAAGGTGTAGTTGAGGAAAGGAAATTAAGTTGGTAAAAAAGATGTCCGCAATACAGAAGTGATGCTTTAAAGATATATCATATGTTGTGAGAACTGCAAAAACTTCAACCTTATTTTAGTTTCATCTGAAACCAGAACATAATCCTCCGTTGATATTCATGTTTCTGTTACTCTTATTTGTTTTAGTCATTAGACTACAACCATGCTGGAGCACTACCTTGAAAGGTATAGTCAACACAATCAACTCAAGTATTTATTTTAAAGTATCGGTCCCTTTTGACAAAGCACTGAGTTACGGAGAAGCAAGGAAACCAACACTTGTTGTCAATCGGCAGGGAAACAAACACAAGGATACGCAGACACACACAAATACGAGGGGGAGGGGGCTGAAAAGTTGCTGATTTAAGGGTATCAGGAGAAGCCTGGTTCGAAGACCAATCCTCGGAGTTCATTTACAGAGCTTAGGAAAACTGAAGGACCGCTGTAATGAGTGTGGGAATCATAGTTAACTGATCCTCCTGTATTTTCTTTTACCCAAAAGAGGATCTTTGCAGCACGCCTTCGTACTCATACACACACACATGCAAAACACCCACACATTCGCACACATGTGCGCAAACACACGCCACACACACTCACATGACGGACTTCAGCAAAGTTTCCGTCGGTCAAATTCACTCACAAGGCATTAGTCAACCTGGAGTTATAGCAGAAGACACTTGCCCATTGTGTTGCGTTGCAACACTAAACCCGAAACCTCGGTGTTGTGAAGTGATTCTACTAAGTAGAGGAACGTGCCTGTGCACAACCTATAAAACAACCAATTCATATCAAAAGCGCAACAGTCCTTTGCATGTACCTGGCTCTCCTTAAACCTTTTTAGCTACCTTGTATTTGTGATCAGCTGTAGATATTCACTCTGCCCCAGCGGAACATCAAGAATGTGACAAACATAAGGGGAAAGGGCTCTGCCAGCCCTTGAATTTCAAGAAATTTCAATTGATTAGATTGGAGCTGCGAAATAAAAAGTGATGTGCTCAAAAATACAATATGCCACCCAATCAATAAATCGAACCCACGACCCCATGAACATGGGCCCAACACGCTAACGACTAAGATACACATTCTTACAATTAAGAATGCAATAAAAGATAACAAAGAAAAAGAATTCAAACCATAAGAGTTCAATTAGTCTGCTACCGAAGGGCTAGCTTCATTGTTTCCGCTATTTATTCTTCCATATAAACAAGATGGCTCTGTTAACAACATCTGTGTTCTCAACCAGAAATGTTTCCCTAATTTATTTTGCTTTCAGCTTAAGAAATACTGCGAAATATTTATTCCGCTCCATTTTCTGTTTGTTTTTTTTACATTGAACTCTGTATTTCACTTCAAATACTACAAGCTGCTAATTGACTAAACAAATATCGCTCCCATACAGTATTCAGAAGAACCTATTTCAATTTTAACCGAGTGATTCGCCGGGCTCAGTCTCACTATGTGGCACATCGGGCGAATGGTTCCTACTACAGCCTAGGGCCCATCAGATTCTTCTGAGCGAATTTGGTAGACAAAATCCTGCATATATATATATATATATATATATATATATATATATATA
>NC_068981.1:185562076-185564017 GCF_001194135.2 Octopus bimaculoides
TGTGTGTGTGTGTGTGTGTGTGTGTGTGTGTGTGTGTGTGTGTGTGTGTATGTAGTATTTATGTATGTATAGTTCTTGAAAACCACAACAGCCATTGTCCACTGCAGTCGTAATTTAATTCCAAGCTGTTTTTAAGAAGGACCCCAAAAGACATACATGCCTACATAAACAAGCATACAAAAATATGCTGCTATTTCACTTGGTAATCAACTCTCCATCAATTAAGATGGCACTCAAGTGATTTTTGCTTTCTAAATGCATAATGAAATCTGAATTGCAGAATATGAATGAAGGTAAGAAATTGAAACGTACGTAGGCGATATGAATTTGACTATTATATAAATATATTGCTTTTTCCGTGTTCAAACTCTCCTTATCTTATATGTATATATATCATATCTATGTGTGGGTATCTTTGTGTCTTTGTGTCTGTGTTTGTCCAACACCGATTGACAACCACTTTTGCCCTGTTATACGTTTTCGTAACTTAGCAGCTCGGCACACGGGATGATATAATAAGTATCAAGGTTTAAAAAAGAAAAAAAATACTGTGGTCGATTCATTCCATCAACAATAATTTAAGACATTGCTGCGGCATGGCCGCAATGTAATGGCTGAAACATATAATACACACACACACACACAGACACACAGACACACACACACACACACACACACACACTCACACATATATACATATATGTAAAGTGATCATTAATGGAAAAGCTATTAACGATCAGCATTTGAGAAACTTTTCTCTGTCGATATTTATGATTAACAAGAAATTTATTAAAGTTAAGTCATTGCTACCCTACGTCAAATATAGATTATATCTTATGATAGCATTTCATGTAGATTGAAGGACGAAATGAAACATTTTATATAAAATATCACTCAGAATACTCGATTAATATTTATCAATATTAATCAATCCGAAATCTCATCAATTTTCGAAGCTACTTGTTCAATTTCAATAGATTTATTAGGTCTTATCAGTGACACCTTTAACTCCGTCACTGAATCATTTCTAATGATTTTCCAACATATGTCATCTAATCCACCAATATTACCCTATTGAACAGTATCAGGTACGACTACTACCCCTACCGTTATGGAATAAATAAGTTACATGTGACCAAACATTTCATCTCTGTTGCTGTGGCGTATGATTCCAGATCCTCTATCTCCCTCCGTGTTTCTATCTATCTATCTATCTATCTATCTATCTATCTATCTATCTATCTATCTATCTATCTATCTATCTATCTGTCGATCGATCGATTAGTCTCTCTCGTTCTCTCTCAGACATATATATATACACATTCATATATATATATATATATATGTTTATATATATATGTTTATATATATATATGTTTATAACTGATGTTATCCAAGGGAAAGACAACTGCTTGGCACCAGGGCTGAGTGAACTGTGTGTATGTGTACCTTTGCGTAAATATATGGGTATGTGCAAACACTCACACACACACACACACACTTACATATACATTTACACATACATACATATGCATTCAGATACATAATGCATACATACACATATATACGCATGCACACACACACACACACACATATACAGACACACACTCCTTTGTGTATATAGTAATATGTAAGATTTGAGCGTGTATGCAGCTAGTATAGATGACAAAAGGGGAACAATACTTGACAAAACGAGGTTATTAACATTGTAAGTTACACACCTCATCCCATATTGACATCAAAAGACATTTAAATATGCAGATAGTCAACATACAAGTTACCATTTAACAAGTAAAGGTAAACAAAAATGTGAATAAGTATCTGAGCATGTACGAAATGGAATAGACAACGATTGCTTCATTGCTAAAATAATGTTTCATACATATCTTATGTAACAAAAATTGTTTTAGCTATGACCGAACTTATATATTATATATATAT